>NC_042528.1:8973886-9277514 GCF_900963305.1 Echeneis naucrates | reverse complement strand
CTCACACACGGATGAAATCAAGGCCTGTATGATTGTGGTGGTCTTTGTTCAGCTTCATTTACCATGTACACGCATTCACACACATACGCACACAAATATGTGTTACCTCCTGCATCATTCAGAGCTTTAACATAACTTTTAAAGCTTGCTTGCTTCCAAAACTTAAACATTGTAAGCCACTGCCGGTGAATAAGTCTGTAATATTCACACCAAATCTTTCTCTCCTTCTTTCCTTCCTTTTCTTTATTGTCTCTTTCTTTCTCTCTCTCTATGTACCCATGGGGTTTGAGGGAATGCAGTAAAAACCACTCTCACCTAAATTATACAAACACTTCACTCCGGACTGTCAAACCTGAGACTTATTACACACATGCTTAGTTACACACACTTAAATCAGGAGCACAGCTCCCCTCGAAGCCTCTCAAAAGAGCCAATTTTACAACAACCAAAAAAAATGTATTTATATTTTATTCTGACGTCTCTCACTGCTGATGTGTCTGACGTGTTTAAGTGCGTCCTGCTTTAACTAGCTTCCATCCATATACAGTACTTAACCCGCATCGAGTGTTCCTCATTTCCAATAAATGATTCATGCAAAACATTATTACATTCTCATTTTGTTGTGTTTGATTTGTTTTCATTAGATGAAAGCACTTCTTAACTCTAAAATGTCACTAAAATGTCACGCCTGCAGGATTGTGAAATTAATGAATTTATGGGGGGGTTGATCTTCAACGTGTACTGAACATTGCGTACGGAACAAAGCGAAACCCCAGAATGTTTATATTGAAAGGCCAGAAAATGTCTGCATCTAGGCAAAGCAGTGCAAGGTGGTGAAAGGTGCTGAGGCCTCTGAGGGCCCACAGCTGGAGAGAATCCATAACAGTATTTTGTTTAGAAAAATGCATTTCAACATATAACTACTTTACGGGTCTAGAATTTCATATGTGCGCCCCAGGGGCCCAGAAATCCTTCCTCTGCTCCCAAACCTATTCATAAAAGATGAAGAGATAAAAAAATAACAAAATGGAGAGGGAGACATGATCTGCCTTCAGGCTCACTTAATAAGAAATTTAACAGCAAAGTCAAAGGGGTCACTTTCTTTTTTAAACAGATTTAATGACATTCTGGAGTGTGTGAGCAACAAAGACGTGAAGTGTGTTTTGCACCTGTATGTACTTTGATTTGTGTGTGCCTATGTGTGTTGTAGCGAGGGAGCAGCTGAGGCGATCCAGACACAGCAGGACCTTCCTGGTGGAGAGTGGAACTGGAGAACTGTGGTCAGAGCTTCAGACGGGTAAGGCCATGAGTGGAAGGCAGACAGAAAGACCCCACATGTCAAGATATTGATGATTATGACCTTTTAAACCCAGCAAGCTGACAATGACAAGCAGAAACACCCTCTTTCGCATTTCTCCAATTTTCCTTCCTATACATCATCTCCTCTTTCTCCTCGATTCATAGAAATGTCACCATGCTGACTTTTGCCCTTAAGCCAATGTCAGTATTGGCCCCAGAGCCTGTTTGATGCTTTCAAATATCAGACCACATTTTGTAAGTTTGGTGAATATCCATTTGTAGATTGCATCATGTCTTCACACATCATAGAAATGGTGACGAAGTGTATTACCTCAGAATTAAATGAGTTGAACACCGAGCAGCGATTGACTGTCTATACGTATGTATGTATCATACATACAGACCAATCAGTGCTCTTGCTGAGAATGAAGGTTGCCATAAAATACAAATGAGGTGGAAAAAAAAAAACAAGATCAACAAACTTCACTATAATTGACAATGCGCAATACAGAAATATTTGGTGGAACGCTCTGGAAAAGATGTAAAAATCTAAATTGTTCTGAAAGTCATAATATTTTGAGAAAAAATTATTCAAATTATTCATGTTAGATCATCATTTTAGGAACGTTGCACTATAAAGTTTATGATGGATTTAAATATTACATTTCAAGGAAGGACTCAGCTCATTCCTACACAGACAAACATGACTGCTTTCTTTCTTTCTCTTGAACCATGACAAATATCTCTGGAGCCACGTGTCCCTGCTGAACCTCTCTGCTCCTTTTTCCGTGCACGTGCACACACACAGACACACACACACACACACAGGAAGGACCCAGCCCATGGGACTCTCTGCCTCTGCATTGCAAATAAACCTAAGGAGCGGAGATTCTTTTCAATGATCCTTGAATTTTTTTGTGTCCTTTTACTCTTTGCATTCTTTCTTTCTTTTCCACTGCCTTATACATTCTTTTGTTCAGGGCGTGGTCATCAGGGTAAAGCTAGCCTGCACTGCTGATCATACCATACACAAACACACACACAGACACTCACAGGGGGGGTGCAGCAATCACAGATTCCCGAGTCCACTGGTTGAACAGTTTCAGGGTAACACACACATAACCACACAAACACAAACGCTAGACAAAAATGATGTTACATTATCCTCTGTAATGAGCTTTATCTAGAACAACAGATTTCCTGATACAGAGGTTTGTGCTTTGTGCTCTCTGTGTAGGTGACAGGTATATTGTTGCAGACTGTGGAGGAGGCACAGTTGACCTGACTGTCCATCAGATCGAGCAGCCGCAGGGAACCCTGAAAGAGCTCTATAAGGCCTCAGGTGCAGTTTCATTATGCTCATCCAGTACACAGATCTTCCAGCAGTTTCCAGAGCTCTAATTTCTCTCCCAGGCGGGCCATACGGGGCCGTCGGAGTCGACCTGGCCTTCGAGGCCATGCTGTGTCAGATCTTTGGCGAGGACTTCATTCAGAGCTTCAAAGCCAAACGTCCAGCGGCCTGGGTGGACCTCACCATTGCATTTGAGGCACGGAAGCGGACGGCGGCACCGGGCAGGGCCAACGCCCTCAACATCTCCCTGCCCTTCTCTTTCATTGATTATTACAAGAGGCACAGAGGCCAGAGTGTGGAGGCCGCCCTGAGGAAAAGCAAGTGAGTGTGGCTGAAGGACTGTGGCTTGTATTTCAGAGAGATGACAATATGATGGCAGTGTCAACAATGGAGTGATTTTGGTCATCTGTTACAGAAAAAAATCTAAGTTTCCATTCTGTATGTGTGTGTGTGGTTATGTGTGGCAGTATGAACATAGTGAAGTGGTCATCCCAGGGGATGCTGCGGCTGACACAGGAAGCCATGAACGAGCTCTTCCAGCCCACCATTGTCAATATTGTCAAACATATTGGTGAGAAACACACAAGAAGACACCGCACTAAAGAATTACGAGCAAAAAGAGACACCCTGAATACGTTTTTAAGTAACAGAGCTTTAAGTTCCTTAGACAGAGCTGGATTTGTTTTGACTCCAGCCATATGGGAAAACACGTTGTTGTTACTGTCCATTAAGTAAGCAGCTTCTTAGTTTCGCTGATTACACATCCTTGTTTTGCTGCTGTGTGAATGCGTCTGTATATCCCAGTTTTTAAAGTGACCTTTTTTTTTTTTCTCCCATGTGGAAACAGAAGACAGAAACATTGAGTGTCTGTTTTGAATCAGTCACATTCCAATTGTACATTCAAATCCACAAGCTGGTCTGTGGAGCAGTGTAGCATGCAAAAAGCAAGTAGAAACTGCAAAAATGTCCCAATGAAACATTCAGACTCATCTTACTGATGCTCAGATTCCCTATTCTCTTTGCTCACATGATGAAAGTCAACTTTTCCTATTAAGAGCTTCTTCATTCCCTCTTATCATGACAGAGGAGCTGATGGCAAAACCAGAGGTACACGGTGTTCGCTTCCTCTTCCTGGTTGGAGGCTTTGCAGAGTCACCCATGCTACAGAAAGCAGTTCAGAAGGCGCTGGGAAGGACGTGCCGCATAATAATCCCCCATGATGTTGGTCTGACCATACTGAAGGGTGCTGTGCTCTTTGGGCTGGATCCCACCGTGGTGAGGGCTCTACTGTACCTATGGTAGGGGAGGAGTAGCTCTTCAACACATGACCTAATGGTGTCTTTGTAACAGGTCAGAGTGCGCCGGTGCCCCTTGACCTACGGTGTTGGCGTGTTAAACCGGTTTGTCGAGGGACGACACCCACAAGATAAACTCCTGATCAAAGATGGCCGAGAGTGGTGCACTGACATCCTTGACCGCTTTGTCTCTGTAGACCAGTCGGTGGCTCTGGGCGAGGTTGTGAGGCGCAGCTACACACCAGCCCGTTTGGGCCAACGGAAAATCATCATCAACATCTACTGCAGCGTGACAGACGATGTTACATACATCTCTGACCCCGGCGTCAGGAAATGTGGGACGATAACTTTAGACCTACCAGAACCTTTACCTCTACCCGGAGCAGTGGGAGGAGCGGGAGCAGCAGCCGCAGAGAGGAGGGAGATCAGAGCCACCATGCAGTTTGGAGACACAGAGATCAAAGTCACAGCCGTTGACATCATGTCTAACCGCTCTGTCCGGGCTTCCATAGACTTCCTGTCCAACTGAGGAGGAGCAGGAAGCAGAAATGAGGATTTGAAAAAGCAGAAATAACTGATTCCAAGGATGATAATCTCAGAAAAAGCGGTACTTTGGGAGGGGGGCCCAAATATTTTGGGAAGGCGGGAGCTTTGCAATCACAGGAGAAACTACACGGCATAGTTCAGCTGTTTAGGGGTTTCATCATCAGACAGGAAAAGATCATGAAAGTTCTACACATAAATTATATTTAAATAAGGGACTTTCTCCACAGAAAGATCAAAATACACGTGACTGGCTTCATTGAAGAATTGATCGTGTAACACCATAAAAATGCTGTCACAGGTGTTTCCTGCCTACAAAATGAGGACAAAGCGACCAACGGGTACCAACAGGCAATCTGAGGATTAAGTTACCTGGAGAGACTCTGCCTAACACAGTAAACTACCTAGAAGGAGACTCACTCATGTATATTCAGGGCTAAATATTAAGGCTGTTCCCTCATATCATCAATGATACTTAATTTAAACCCTATTTCAATGTTTGTGTAAAATATAATGTCACTACTACCTGGACTGCAGCAATGTTTCTCCTATTGCCCGTGAATGGCCCCATCTAGTGGTGAAAAGGCTCAGCTAAAATCCAACTTTCTTCGAACAACCAATAGACTGCAGTACAAACCTTTGAAGCTCACATACTCTGAGCTTGAAACTAAGTTAGTTTTACCCAATGTGGCTGAGTTACAAAATGTTTGGTTTCATCTGATTTTCTCTCTTCAAATCAGGAAAAGAACTGTAGTTGAAGTTATTTGAAGTTGTTTCAAAACCTGTTGCAAAACAAAATCAAAATCAAATCGCAGTAATTTTTCTTTTGAATGGATAAAACTATAAACACCTTGATTAACTGTTATGAAGTGTGAAAAACATTTCTCATTAGTTTGAAATTTCATCTGTAATATCGGGTATTAAAGCACAGCTCTAAAGTTCCAATGGAAAGCAAAAAATGCTTGAAGATGTTCATGTTTAGTTTTTCTACCTATAGTCATCACCCCGTAACATCTAAGTGGATGAGTGACATTTTATGTGTATGCTGTATTAAACTGTATCCATTTTTAGGTATAAAGGAAAAAAAAAAAAACACAAAAAAAAAAACAACCCAGCTTTGTGTTCAACTTATTGAACATTGTTCCCACATTGATCTATACTTCATGAAGACACTGTGCAACTTTCACAGCCTTTATCTTTACCTAATTTTATGGCACATGGTTGTATATTTTTCAAATTGTCTGTCCTGTTTTAACACCATCTCTAGACAACAATCATACACATGCATTGCCACACTATGAGGAAGAACAGTGACCATAGTTTTATTTCAGCTGTGAATTTATTGATGAGAATGGTCCAATAAATAGTAGTTTGACATGGTGTACCCAATGAATGGTTAAGAACTACTCATCATCTTATCAGTGCTTCAGTCTCCATGTCACATGACTTGTCATGTAGCAAAACAAATTACTCCGTATTGTCACTTACTCTTGAAAGTACAAGAGTGTGTTTACTTCTAAACCAAGAGGGGGGTCTATGTCATTCTTCTTGTATTTAAGGGCACAAGTAGAGTGACATAGTGTGTGAAAATTTGACATTAGCGAGTCAGTAAGAAAAACAAAGAAACGAGAAACATCAGCTGTCTTTGAAAAAGTCTAAGAAAGCCGTTTTAGAATTACCAGATGAACTTCTGTCCCCACTTTTGTTTCACTACACCAGCCATTTGCAACAGTTTGTGTGTGAAATTGTTTACAACACCTCATTTTATCTACGATTCAAATCCAAATACCAACACATCAAGATACATTCAACAACATCTTAGCCATCTTGATTAGCATTTAGATTTGAAGGTCAGTTTAAAGTGGGATGTTGTTCCCGTTTCCTCTTAGTGAGCATGGGGTCTTCCACGGCCTCTGCCTCTGCCGCCACCTGGAGGTCCGTCCACAGAGCTGCGGGGATTTTTGATCGTCTCATCAACTGACAGAATGAGGCAAGCTGCCTCTGACGCTGCTGTCAGAGCATTGATACGGACGATGGATGGCTCCCAGACACAGGAAACAAAATTGTCTGCAATGTCTTCACTGTTGATGTCCACACCGTACCACATACCACCCTGCAAGAACATGAAGAGAGGACACATTAGAATTGATCACCCATGTATGTGCTATTCTAAGAAGAGCTTTACTTCAAGTGTTTTAGGATTAGTGAAGTGCGTTTTCTTGTCTTACCTGTGCATGTTTGGCACGCAATTTGTTGAGGATGTTGGTGGCGTCAAAGCCAGCATTGTCACACAGCTGTCTGGGAATGACCTCCAGGGCTTTGGCATATGCGCCGATCAACAGCTGTTGTTTTCCAGGGATGGTCCTGGAATAATCCCGTAGGTACTTTGACAGCTCCATCTCTATGGCTCCTCCACCTGCTACAATAGAGTCATTCTGGAAAAAAGGGTCAAACAGTCAGCTTGCCGAAGAAATATATGGAAAAGAATGACCAAGTATTACATTCCTTTGTAATTATTCACTTCCCCCCAAAAATACCAGTCTCTCCTGTGGATGATACATAGAAAACTTGACGTCATCCCTAACACCTAGCATTAGCACAAAATGTGTTTATAGCAGGAATGAGCTTCAGTGACCAATGCTGCTCTCAACAGGAAAAATAAACTTGTTTTCCATGTGCTGTTGAAAATGATGACTTGTGTGTATTATTCTGGTCAAAATCAAGTTGCACATACTCATACGATTTTAATTTGTCTACAGCCAATCACAAAGCTCACCTTAATATGTTTACAAAAATGTTCCCTCAAAGAGGAGGAATGACTAAAAAGAAAAAAATCTACTGATCATTCACGCAGGTCATATTTGGTGGAAAGAGCAGCAGCAAGGTCCTTATTACAATAAGACATACTCATTTTATGATCTTTCCTCCATTCACTCCACACATTAACTCACTTTGATGGCTCTGCGGACGATCATGATGGCATCGTGCAGGGATCGCTCCGTCTCCTCTGTGAACTGCTCTGCCCCACCCCTCAGGATGATAGTGCACGTCTTGGCCTTGGGGCAGCCTTTAAAGAAGTTATACCTGCAGACAGATATGATGGGTGTGAGCTTTGAAAGTGCTGTAGTTCATCACTTGTTTCAAAATGTGTCCCCTTTACCTCTCTCCTCCAACCTGGACCTCCTCAAAGAGTTCGCACTGTCCCAGGACTTCGTCTGTCATAGCTCCTACTGATGTCTGAATGGAGCCACCACAGGCCTAGGGGACAGAGTACTCAGTTACAATGTCTCAAGCCTCACAATATTATTTTTCAGGTAAAATGACTTGTAGCTTCTATTTATCATTAAATTATCTTACATTTACAAAAACTGAAGCTTTAGAATAAATAAAATTGGACCAAAAGAAAAATAAAATTTAAGCATCTAAACATCTTTATATCTGAGTGAGTCCTACCATCATGGTCCTCCTCAGGTCCTCCTCCTGCACTCTGCCAGCACAGAACAGGTCTCTGTCAGCAAAGTACTGAGTGGCCACATCACCGATTGGCAACTTTGACAAAACCACCTTGGCTCCCGAATTGTAGATCTTCTCCAGTTTGTCGTACAGGATGTTCCACTCTGCATCAACAATGGCTTGGTAGTCCTGCAGAAAGAGAGAGCAAAGAGGAAACGATGAAATACATTTCATACAGCCTTTCAGACAGTGTTTTGATGGCATGTTGCTGCCTTCATACCTCCACAGATTTCACCCGGACCTCAGCGTTGTCCTTCTCAGCCTTCAGCTCCAGTTCCACATTGAGCAAAGCAATCTTAGGGTTATCATAGCGTTTAGGCTGCATCTCAAAGCCAGCATAGGAGAAGGTCTTCTTAAACGCAACCCCTGAGATCAATTGGGAATCCTGTGAATATGGAGTACAAGAAATTTGAGGAAGAAGAATAACTGAATAATCAAAAGTGGGAAGAGGATTCTATTTCTTACTGCTTTTAGTGCTGTTTAAAATTCTTCATAAGGAATCACATCTCCAAGTGCTAAACTCAAGACACCAACCTCAAGAGCTCCTCCCTGGACCTTCTTGATGCCAATCATCTTGAGAGATAGCAGCTCGTCCAGAGACATGACAGCATCCACCACCATCTTGGAGAAGAACTCCTTCTGACCAGCGATTAGCTTAGAGTTCAAAGCTGTGGCTGCACACTTCTCCAGCAACTGCCTCTGCTCCCTGTTAGGAAACATGCACATTTACAAATGTACAACTAGACCAGTCTCTAAAGTGCAACATATCTGTAACTTAAGGAAACAATGACAGAAAGTGAGCACTCACTGCTTATCATCCTTCTTCACAGAGACAGCGATCTCCTTGATCTTGTTAACAGCAAGGTTGGTGGCATTGCGGAAAGCTCTGATGATGGTTTGAGGGTGGAGACCCTCCTCCACATAAGGCTTCAACTGCTTCAGGAACTCAGCAGCCAGGAGAGTGACCGATGTGGTGCCATCCCCGACCTGAAGAAAGCAGTGAGTAAATACAGACACTTTGATTTTTTCTTAAATTTAATTTGTGGTTTCTGATGAATCCTATTTTTAAAAACACAGAACCATTTAACACACAAACACTGCTCACCTCAGCATCCTGGGAGCGAGCAATATCCACCAGGGTCTTAGCAGCAGGGTGAACAACATCTAGCAGTTTCAGGATAGTGGCTCCATCGTTGGAGATTGTGGCCTTTCCTGAAAAACATAATTCACACATCTGTGATAAGAGAGTTGCACATTAATGAGTCTTGCAATCCATTCAGTTGTCAACCTTTTCTCCCCACCTCTGCCATCCACCATCAGTTTGTCCATCCCCCTGGGCCCCAATGTGGTCCGGACAGCCTCTGCAATCACCTGTGTGGAAATGTAGGTACATTTAAAAAGGCATACATACATGTCACAAACAGGAATGAAATATTAAAAATAATGTGACAGATCAGTACTCCTACCTGGCAGGCATTGATGTTACTGATGAGCTGGGGAATGCCTTGAGACGTGTCAGTCCCCTCCTTCAGCAGGATAACTGGTGTGGGCTGGAGGTGAGAGAGGAACAAAGGAAGAGAGGTTGGCGTTAAAAAAATAGGGAGAAAGAGATGGACAAAGTCAGAAAGTTGAACCTATAGTTACATTTAAAAAGCTTTTTCACTTTTTCATCAACATCACAAAGGAGAAAATACTGTAGTGTCAGGAGTTAAATTCTGATTGTTAGGTGTAGGCGCAGAACAACTTTGTGACAGGCTTAACGATAGCACAGTTAAAGAAAAATGAAATACAACTTTTCGATGTCAATCAAGTTAGAACCAAATTCAATTATTAATAATATTAAATCTACATGTAGTGAATATGTAAGAAAATTTAACACAATTGATTGAATAATTCAGATTAATCACCCCATACTGTGAGATATATTACACTGTCTTATTTGATATTAAATTTATGTAACTATGCCTCAATACACATTTGGCCTAAAATGGTAGAAGACAGACTCACTGAGGATGCTGCTGTAGCTGTAGGGTGTGATGCTTTTTTTTTTTTAGCCCCTGTAGAGCCCTGCTTTCTGTTTACAGTCTGCCAGTTATAATACCCATCAAAGCAGACTTCCAGTCACAGCTTTTGCATTATCCTCAATCCGCCATAAAAAGCTCAACCTCGAGCCAAAGCGCAAGCTACTCAGGGCAGCTATTTAGCTCTCCAGCAGGAACAGAGAAGTGTTTCCACAGCAGCCATCCATACAAAGAGTCTAGCCATACTACATGTAGCTCTACTGCTAGCCAACACTGCTACGGTAACAGACTGCCCACATTTACGATGTGAAATATTTAAAAAATAAATGTCATTAAGTTAGATCAAATAGTAACCAATTGAATATAGTTTAAATTATATTCAGTGATTCGTGACAGGTTAGCTAACATCACCGTTAGCATCGTATACGCCCATTGATACCGGGCAATGCTACCACAGTCGGGATAACATTTAAATCTTTCTAAAGCTAAATTTTCAGAAAATTTCGTCTTCTCAAGTCTGCCGCCACGAAGTCGACCACACCAGGGGAGGTGCAGATGCCAGTGCTGGCAGACATACTGCAGGATGGCCGTGGATTGGAAGTTAGAGTTTGGAGCATGAATGCTAACTCACTCACCATCATCTTTGCAGCTTGTTCGAGAAGCTTTCCACCGGCAACTCCACCCACAATGCTTTGCGACAGCGATCGCTGCTACGGGTGCATTCAAAAGCACGCTACAAAAACCATTTGAAATTGTCGGAATCAAAACACATTTTTTGTCAAGTTATGGATAAATCCTTTTTATTACGGACAAGCTGAAGGAAAAGATATTATTCAACTTTTGCATCATGTGCTTAAAAAATCTGTGAATAGAAAGTAATGTGTGTATTGTGTATTGTAATCAATGTAAATGGAGGTGGAACTAGAGCTTTACGTTTTTGTTTAAATTCGATAGATTCTGGCCTTGTCTTTTATTTTTAATATACCATGTCTTCTTTATTTCTAAAATTCTCACTCGTACGAATGAAAGAGCTCCAGGTACAGCAAGTTTCGTAACGACATAAAAGAAACATCAAAAATACAACAGTGCATATATACATAAAATTTCTACTAAGAAGATACACTAAAAAAGCTGGCATTGAATGAAATGTGATAAAATAAATAGCTTTGCATTTAGGTAACAATAACAATGAATTCCAATATAGCCCAACAACGTGGTGCAGGTGCTCTTGAACGCAGCTTTTGTTATGTCTGGGAAATTACTGGTATCTGATTGGCTTATAGCATTTGAGTCACATGTCACAATGCGCCCGATGTCAACATGAGGATATACCGAATAGGCGGAGCTCTCGTTTTCTGGCTGTGTATTCGACAACAAGCTCCGCTCGCGAGGACCCTCTTAACAGGAAAACAAGCGCACATATTCTCTGACCCCAGCGCTCGCGCGGAGTTTAGAAACGGTACACACGGCGGTGGCGGGAGATGCTGGACCAAGCGACAAAGAAGCAACGTCGTTGTTTTCATATTTAAAGTTGATTCAGAATAAAAAAGAGCTGAAGCTGGTTTGACTGGAGTCACCTGGTGTTGCAAAGATGGACGAGTTCGGAGTTTATGCGCTTTTCGGAGTGGACGGCCCGGCCCAAAGGCTGCTCAGGTAGGATTTAACTTAAAACACAGCGAACAGTTTGAACCGAAGCTCCAGCTGGGTGACATAAAGTGAGGACTTTGTGTGAGGAGGTGTTTTCGACACAGGTCGTCAATATCTGTGCTGCAAACAACATGGCGACTCTTTTACGCAGCCGCGTTTGTAACGTCAATTGGTATTAAGTAGTTTTTCACGTCTAATCCAGTTGTCCGAGATCGAAAGAGAGTATTATTTGAAATCTTATTTCGTTATTCCCTCCTTTTTTCATGCCAGTACCGATGGGTCGGTCAGGGTGTGTGTTGCAGTCCCGGCCTATGTCCGCCAGGTGGTGCTGTTCAGCAGCGGACCGTGGGGCGACAGGATCTGCGCCAGCGCCGAGCTCAACGATGCAGACGGGATACCAATCACCATCGGCAAGCTGACCCCTTACAACAGGTAGAGGGAGTCTGTCCGACAGAGGAGAGAGCTGAGGCAGACTATATCTCTGCAGGAAAAACACGACTGAACATCTGACTGACTCTCCTCCAGGTGTCTGTCATGGGAGCAGTGGGAGGAGGAGACGTGGACAGACAGTGTCACACTTAACATCACCCTGGAGGGAGGAAGTCTGGTAAATATCACAACAACACAACAACAAACAACCCCCCCCCTCCCCACACATACACACACACAGTTACAGGAATAAAGGGGATTACTTGGACAAAGCAAATATAAGACTGTCTACTCTGGGTTGTAGCCTGGAAAATCTTATGTATCATTTATTCAAATAAGTATGTATGAATATGAATGTAAATATATGTACATATATAGTACATTTCTTTCTCAGACAAAAGCAGATCGGTCAGAGGTCATCCTGGCTGTGAAGGAATACACTCCAAAGGTAATCTGAGAGAGACGTCTGATTATTAATAGTAAAAGAAATAAAATACATATTGAGAAACAAGTAGAAAACTTTTTTATTTCTGCGTTCTGTGGTTTACCACAGTTCCTCTCTGCATCCTAGAACAGCGTTAGATTCTGTCATATTTCAAATATCGGCTATCTTGTGCTATCCCAGGACACTGCAGCTCCCCTCGCAGCCCAAGAAATAAATCGCAAGCGTAAAAGAGGACAAGGGGCAGAGGGAGTCAGTAATGAGAACAGTGCTACAAAGAGAGAGGAAGAAGAGAATGTGTGTCCAAATGGTACCGTGGAGAAGACCACGCCAGTACGGAAAGCCAGAGGGCAAACCAAAGCCGGGCAGAAGCTGTTCAGTAGTGTTGGAGATGCAACAAATATGAAGGGAACAGGTGAGAGAGGCTTCCTGTTGTTACATCGTGCTGTGGAAACCAAATCAGTAATATATTATTAATTGGTACATGAGGTAAAAGATTTATACGGGTGGAATTAGACACAAGAACTGTTTTAATACCTGTGGGTGCACTTGTGAGAAATAAAAGTGTAAAGTGAGCAGTTTTTATACTTGTGAGTGTGAAAGCCAGAATAGTATAGCTAATGATAATTAGTGCTGAAGACACCTCTGTGGCTCAGTGAGGAGGAGTAAATCATGTCTTTGTGCACAGTTCTTTCTAACAAATCTCGTTTCTACAGCTAATGGAGCTGTTGAGGCGCAGGGGATTGTGGGAAGAACGCCTCCTCGGAGCGCAGTCAGGACGAAGAGTAGGCAGGCCAAGACTCCCACACAGACTAGTGAGTTTGTGAATACACATTACATACCATTTTGTCCTTCCTTTCTGTCATGCTTCTTCCCTTTTTGGTCCCTCGGCTGGTCTGTCGATGCAAATCGCCCACCTGAGTTCACAAAATGAGGTTTTCTTTTTGTGTTCATCTGGTCGTGAGAAAGCGTTCAGCACAGGAACGTATCATGAAGTTGGATGTGTGACTCACACATAGCCCATGGCCCATCCAGGTATTTATAGATTACAGCCAACTGAGCAGTATTAAAGGAATAGGTGCATCATTTCAGAAAACATGTTTATTTTCCTTCTTGCTGTCTGTTCGATGAGAAGCTTAATATCTTTGTGGCTATGAAGTCACATCACATTATAGTTCAGTGAATCAGCCGCATTTTTGTCAGTAAGTTCAGCTCTTTTATGGAACAGATGCATTTGCATTTCCACTTATTTCTATCCGTGCCAGTATTCAGCCACCTGTGTTAAGGGTTTTTTTTGTTTGTTTGTTTGTTTTTTTCTCTCCTCTCTTAGGGACCACATCCACTGATATTTCCCACATCAACGCTCTCACCATAAAATAAACTCAAAAATTCCGTTTTCAGTAAATGTGAAATCTCTGGTTCTCATGCAGCCCCGCTGGTCAGTCCATCAGGTCGCTGGGGTCAGACTCTGTGCCCCATTGATCCTCAGACAGCTATTCTGATTGGAGGACAAGGAGCAAGGATGCAGTTCTGCAAAGACCCCATGTGGAAGCTGTGCACAGGTCAGTTGAACAACAAACTGCAAAGCCAGTTTCAGTAGAACTCCTATTAAACAAGATAATGAAAAGTTTCCTGTGGGCCTGTGTTGAAGTCATTGCTGTCTGTTCTACAGAGGACATGTCGTGGGTGGCTGCAGAAACCCTGGCAGAGGGTCCGACCCCTGAGGCCAGGATTGGTCACACAGCTGTGTATGACCCCAACTCAAAGCGGATCTTTGTGTTTGGAGGCTCTAAAAACAAGAAGTGGTTCAATGATGTTCACATCCTGGACACACAGAGCTGGAAGTGGACCATGGTGGAGGTGTGTGTGTGTGTGTGTGTGTGTGTGTGTGTGTGTGTGTGTTAGTTAACATTTAACTCTACAAGTTCATGCCCCATGAGAACGTTTTAAATCCCCCCCCTCATATTTCGTTCTTCTATCATTTACTTCAGGCTCAAGGTAAGGTCCCTCCTCTGGCCTATCACAGCTGCAGTTTGTTTCGGGGGGAACTCTTCGTACTGGGAGGAGTGTTTCCTCGTCCAAACCCAGAGCCTGACGGCTGCAGTGACTCACTGTACATCTTCGATCCCCACCTCTCCATCTGGTACGAACCCATTGTAACAGGTGTCCAACCCTCCCCTCGCTCCGGGTAAGATGGCTTCATCTGACTGCCAGGCTGTCTTTCAACCTCAGACACACACTTGAAACACATCATGTTCTCCAGCCCTTTAGCTCCCACTTTATTTTTTCTTGCAGACACTCTGCATGTGTGATGCAGGAGAGGAAAATCTATGTATTTGGTGGATGGGACACTCCAGTATGCTACAATGACATGTACATGTTGGACCTTGGTAAGACAAACACACCAGGTTTATACAGAAGACTCCAGCTTCCATGTACATGTACTGTCTGTCTGCATGTTCATATATGTACATATGGCATTTATGTAAATGTTTTTGTGTGTCTTAGGTCTGATGGAGTTTTCTGCCGTGAAAACAACTGGGAAAGCCCCCTCTCCTCGAAGGTACTCAGCTAGGCATGCAAATACTGTACAGCTGGATGGATCTAGGGCACTGAACCCCACCATGTGTTCAGCACCGCCAGTCATGAGAAATAGTCCATAACTAAACAGATACTTCTTGATTTGCCTCATATTAGGATACTGAACCTAGATGTGATCCAATGATAGGTTTGTGTGTCTGTCTGTTGTCTGTTGCAGTTGGCATGGCAGTGCTGTGCTCTCAGACACAAAGTTTCTGATCCATGGCGGTTACAATGGAAACAACGCTCTCAGTGACGCGTTCATCTTCGACATAGGTGAGGGACAGCTCACTGTCACAATCCGATTGACTGCTAAATATAGAAATTCTTGTGTATCTAGAGTTTCTACATGTAATCCAAACCAGGCATAATGGCTCAACAAATAGACTGCGGAGGGGATGGTCATCAAACGTTGCATTTTTCTTTCTGTTTCTATTATTTATGCAAAACTAAGCTAGCAGGCATAGACAGCTGCATCAGTGTTCTCATCAAGGAGGCTTGAATGTTTTCATTTATTAAATCATTTATTGTAGCTATAATTACATGATGAAGTTCCTGTTAGTAACACCATTATTTTACTGTTCTGTTGTTTTTTGTTTGTTTTTTCTTTCCATTTCTCCAGACACCAACAGCTGGACAGAGGTGTCACTCCCTCAGCTCTCTGTCCCCAGGGCGGGCCACTCCCTTATCACAATGGATATCGCCCCTCGCCACACTTTCTCAGAGGATGACGACGTGGACACGAACACCAGCAGAACTCTGCTGGTGTTCGGAGGAGGAGATAACGAGGGAAACTTCTACTCTGACCTGACGACTGTCGCTATGGAGGAGCTTCTCTGTGCTATTTAAAGAGAGTGAGTCAGAGGTAAATCCTCACTCCCTGAGTGGATGTGAAGATACCTCCACACCCACACATTAGCCTCTATTATTTATATATATTGAAAGATCGCTTTTTTTTTCTCTCAGTTATATTTTTAAAGGGTTTTTACAGATTTAGTCTGGGGAAAATGTGCATGTAAGTGAATACGTGTTCTGGCTGTTTTGTTGAATTAAGATTTCAAAAGATTTAAAAATAAAAATTTCCAATGTTTTGCCAATCAGCATTGAAATATACTTTTTGGATTTCTTTAAACAAACTTGGAAAATAAGTGAGTTCTTTTTTTTTTCCTTCATAATATAAATAATTATATTTTCTTTAAAACCTTTTTAAGATTTCTTGTTCAAGATTTTATTTGTGTTTATGTAAATACTTTAACAGCGTCTCATGATCTTGCTCAGGTAAAATGTATAGATTTATTTTGATGGATTAAAGATATCTTTTTATGTTCAAAATGAATAAATTAGGCTTTTAGGAGCCCTTAACATTTGGAATATTTTGCCTCTGAATAGTTGCAAATGCATAAACAATATGTTCTTATGTTCAAAGTTCTGATCTTCTAAGTGTTTGGTGTCTATTTTGTTCAGTGTTCCACTTGGCTTCTGTCTTCTGTCACACTGTGTCTTTGATGCAAAATGTTCTGGACATTAACATCACCATAGAAATATACAGAAGGTTAAAGCTGCTTAGACTCAATTTACTGCCTAGTCCATTTGCAGAAGAATTAACCATTTTGTGTTACGCTGCAAGATACACTGAGTGGTGTCAAAGTAATGTCAGTTAAATGGGGCTTGACGCTTAAACAAAAAGATCTGTTAATAACTCAGCATTAACATGGGCTAATGTCAGTGGCAGAGTAACTGAAGTTATCTTCAAAGAGCTGGAGCTGAAATTAGACATTTTAATAAAATATTAGTGGCATCCAGAGGGATTTTCTTTTTGTTTCAGCTTTGAATGGCTAATACTTTCACTGGATTATATCAAATAATCTTCTGTCTGATACCAATAGGTTCAAACAGGATGGTAAATTCATGATTATATAATAAATTAGCATTAACAGAAGTTCTCTGACAAAAACCCTTCTCTCAGCTATAGATGTCAGGGAGGACACTTCTGATTACATTGTGTCCACATATAATGTTTCTGTTTACAGTTGCAGCCACAGAGCAGAGTTCATTTCACTGCAAACATCAAAACCACATGGGGAGATTATATTCTAGTTAGTGTGTATAGTCACAATAATAGTATATTTGGTACAGTTAAGGCAATAGAATTAATTATGGATCCAGCCAGAGAACAGTAATGTAGTGTTAGCAGATCTTACTCTGTAGTAACACAGACATAGCTGGGATCAAATTCACAAACACGAGGGCCCAAAAAACTTGAAAGATTAGTCAAAAAACAAGAGCGGCATTGTTTTCTTTCATGTTCTACCATATTTGAAGTCAACTAAAAACCATAGCGGAGAGATGAGTTGATAATGTTTTCACCTACTGCATGGCATTTCCTCTGGTGATGCGGAGGAAGCCTGATTTCCTCAAAATATTATGTCAAAAACAAGATCAGTTTCCCTTTAAGACTTGAGAATGTGCGTTTTTTCCAGTTGGTTTTTTCATTGCAAATCATAAAATATGCAATGTCCCTAATGGGCTATAAAATAAGTCATCATTACTTTTGTCATAATTTAAGTTAATGTGGTTGAATTCATTTATTTTTTATGCATTCTAGTCTTTGGCCCTTTAATTACTAGCATAGCTTATATCGTGTTGCACTTAGTGTGATTGGAGCACGGTCGGTACAAGAGACTATTTTCCTCCTTCCTTTCAATTCTCCACTAATTTTGCTTACACTGATTCGGCACCTGCTAAGCAGCAAGTTAAGGGAGGTTTTCCCCAACAGGACACAATTGGTGTGATGGGAAGTGTGCACTGCAGTCACCCTGTGGTAGCTAGTAATGTAACTGCCTTTTTTCTTTGCCAACTCAAAAACAAAAATTTGGTTTTATTTGAGTGATATTTCCTGAAAATGCTTTATTTTTGGGGAAAATCATAATAATGGTTTTTAATGATGAGCAGACTTGCAGGCTCAAAAACTGGCTTATTAAGGGTGTGCTCAGTGGGAACAGCTGCTTGGTTCACATCGTAATGCACCTGGATCATGTGTGTAAAATTTGACAGAGGATTAGGGTGCCTTTTAATTGGATGTCACAGCAATCAAAATGTGCACTGGTTGCAAGTCTCTACAGAGAAAATCATTGGCTGCATGTGAAACACAACAGTCTTAATTTGGCCAGCTTCCTTTGGCAACAGCTCCAACAGAAGAGTGGAGATAAAAAGGCCAGTATCTTTCTGTTATGTTCATCCAATGAAACTGAAAATACCCCTAAAATCAGCTGCAATTAAAAGTCTGCAGTTCAACCTCCTACTCAGTGTGTCATTTCTGCTAGAAAAATAAATAGGATTGCTGCGTCCAAAAAAAATGGAAGAACTCACAGGAGAATATAGATAGATAGAGCTGCAGTATGTTCAGCAACCTGCAGATGGCGACACTTTAGCACATTTTCCAAACCAGACGTTGGGAAACAGCTCAGGAAATTTTGGAGAATGTGGACTCAGTGGGTTTATGCGATGGTGGTTGAGAATTTTTAATTTGTTGTGATATTTTTTAATGTGACAGCTGCACAAAAGGTGCATTCGCATCCACAGTCACTCTTATCCAGCATCAAACTCACTTTATTCTAACACTCAGGGGAAGAGACATTGAATCGGTTTACATATCAAGGGTAGGGTAATTCAGAAGAAAGGCCCAGTACTTCTTTCTAGCACAGTAACTGGATTATTATATATTTGGGACAAACTGTTATTCACTGAAAACAGAGGTGTTTGTCTCTTGTAGCTGTGCATATACCCGGGAGTGTACTCTTTCCATCATCGGGGGTGTGATTTTCCCTTGATTCATCGGGACATCCTGCCAGTTGGATGCCCTCCCAGTCATTGCTAACGAGCCTCTTATACCCCTTCATTTCCTGATTTCTTTTTTATTTTCTCCATAACATCCTCACATTGTGTAAATGGTGAATATTTGGTACTTAAACACATCTCTGCCCGCCTCCTGACTGAGAGAGTTGAGGCATCACCACTTCCAGCCATATAATTGTATTGCTGACATACTATCTTCAGTTCATTGCTGTTGCTAAGTAACTTGAAATAATGTCTATGCCAGCTGTCAGCATCTCACACTTACGGAAAGCATGGGAACATATTTACAAATGGCACTTTATTTTTACAGCTGGGAGGCCAAAGCAAATATAAATACACTATATTTATTTGAAATTGCCTATAGGCTCAGTTAAATTATATAAAGCTGTTGAATATGAAACACCCCTCGGTAGAAAAGTATAAAATATGTCTATTGAGTTGCATTTTGGGTGTAATATTTGTTATCTTTATGAATCTAGGGTAAAATATGAACATTTAATTTTCCAAGTTCTATTTCATGCTAAAATAAATATATTCAATTCTATTGTTCAGTGAGTAACATAAGTTTAAAACTGGCTTTGTGTACACGCGACTATACATTACTGTGTGGTCAGAAACATCATGTCATGCTTGGTCAGACAAATTTAGGCCTAGTGGATATATTTTTCTGATGTAATCATCATCTCTTTTATACTGTGGTGTAACAATGTATGTGTCTTCATGAACAGATGTGAAAAAAGACTGAGGTCACCCATTTTTCTGTACTTTACATCTGCCATGGTATAGTTTGCTTCAAACATTTTGCATAAATCACTAATTCTCTGAGGCATCATGAGAGCGTGTGACAGATGAAAGGAAAGAGGGCTGTGACTCCATTATAGAAATATCTGGCAACTCCAGTCGACAGGCGTGACAATGTGAACATCACCTGCAGAACAGGAGTTTCCAGAGAGTGACAGAAAGAGAGAAAAGAATACGTGTGCTTTCTCACATTTGGAAATGGAAAAAAAAAAAAAAAACCTTCACAGTCTTACCCTGCTTGAAAAAGTGTTATTAGACATCCCACCAGCCCAGAAAGCGAGTTCTTGGGTCCCCTGCTCTCCAGCTGTTGGCCCCAGAAATCTCCATATTTACCTTCACAAAAGAATTCCTACACAAATTCATATCAAAAGGGATGCTGCCTTTTGGTTATCCAAGTTACACTAGCCTATCACATTTACTACAGGATGTTTTGATTATTATAAATGTTGATTCACCTGTTTGGGTTTGGGTTCATAACTGATTTTAAGAATAATGCATTACATAGAGTATCTTGATTTTTGATGTCAGACAAGTGAATGTGAAGATTTAACTCCACGGAGCGTTTGTTCTAGACCTGCTCTATGCGTAAAGTTTGTAATGATTTGACGCTGTATAAATAAATTTGATCGGATGTCTTCAGTCAGTGTAGGTACACTTTTCAAAAAGCTCCCTCGGGATTGCGTTTCATTTGTCCGCGAGTCCTGCGGAAATGGTGCAGGCACCGGGCAGTACTGTGAAATGTAGGAGTTTCTCCCCGGAGACACTGCACCTGCCATTTACCAAACTGAAGGAATCGCTCGGAGAAAAGTCGAGTGGAGCCGAACACGAAACGAACCTCCTCCCTTTTCAGCCCTCCTCCTTCAGTCGTGGTGCAAGCAGCCATGTTGCCGCGAGCTTGTTCCGGTATCAGGGCAGGATCGTGCGCATAGACTGCATTCGGGCGCCGCTCTTCACCTCTCTCCCCCTGCCGCCCGTACCTCCGAACAACAAAACCTCAGTTTACCGATAATGGATTTTACGACTTGATGACCCCCCCCCCCCCTCTCTCTCCCCTCTCCTTCCGTCGGCTGGTCACGGGAAATAACAGCGGTCGGTGTACCGACAGGACGGACTGGTATATCGCCACACTGCAGTGCAGCAGTGGTGAACGACCTTATTCCAATCACGCAACAGAGGGACGAGCGCCGGTGATTTCCGTGGATTCTGAGTTTTGCGGGCTGCTCTGTGGCAGTCACCGCCGCCGCGGCCGCTCACACATAAGCTAACTAGCTCCGCTGCCGAAGAAAACACTGAACTAGCTAGCTACATGGGCTAACAACGGCCGGTGTGTTAGCTAGCGCCACAAATTAATTCGTGTTTCTAACCTGCCATGTGACCATTTTACATGGTGCTGTTTTATTTTTCGGGTACCCCGCCCTGGATGTCTTGCTGGGACGATTTTCAAGCGTTTTGTGCGAGTTGGGAAGGTCGAGACTGCGCCGGGAATAACTTTTGGCCTGAAAGTTTCTAGACCTTGGACCTGGTTTCAAACCTGAAAGCAAACATCTCTGCCGCAAAGGGGGAAAAATAAAAAACACGACAAAACTGCGTTATTAAAACAACGCTGGATGTATATTTGCTGTAGATTTTGGGGACGGTTGGGGCTTCCTCAGAGGTTAGTTAGCAACCTTACGGGTTAGCACGTTAGCCACCTAATTGAACCTTGTCTTGTTCAGTTCAACCATTGCCCAACTTTTCTCTCAGCTAGCCCAAGTAGCTAGCTCACCAAAACGTCACAGCATCGGGTTGTTGTCTCTCTGGTCACCATCGACGTCTATAACTTCAATTTGGGAACTGAATGTTTGCTCGTTGAGACCGAAACTGAAGAGCTTTTTCCTGTTTGCTGCTTGTTGACAAACATGGGACGCGCGGTTGCTGCTAGCTAGTTTCTAGCTAGCTGGCTAACTCGGCTAGCCGCTGATGTGGGATTCAACTTGTTGATTCACGGGCTATCTGTCGTACTGCTAGCTGGCTAGCACTGGATATCAGTTGGAAAGTTGCCCCTGCCACCAGCTTCACAAGTTTTAAATGCACAATAGACACTGAAGAATCCTTATTGTTTTACTGTTCCGTTCCCCTTTTTTGGCAACCCCAAGTCTTTCAAAAATGTCAACAAGGACACCTCTGGTGCAAGTCATTGAAAATTCCACTGGGCAGGTAAGATGTCTTTCTAAGAGAACTACCTAATAATGCTGTAGCTGATAGCCACCTATCAATCTACCTAAGTATTCAATCCATAAACGGTTTTTGAGAGAGGCCTGGTTTGGCCTTGCACAGGCTCTGGTTGTCTCTGCTTTTTCTGTGTCTGTTGTCTTTGCCACACAGCAGTGATTCACCAGCTTGCCTACGCACTCACACTGGATTCCCCACTCCTTGCAGACTAGGAGAGCAAATTTATGTTTCTGTTTAGTCTGTGGGTCGAGGCATGTCCTTCTGCTTGACTTTTCTTCATTGTGACCTGTTGCATTAGAGATAACCCTGTCACAGTTCCACATTGAACTTACTTATACTTGACAATACAGAAGCCCCACATCTAAATAATAATGTGAACCATCACTGTCTTACTTAAATATAGTGCAGTGTGATGTGTTCTTAATGTACCTCCAGCCATTCGAAGCATTAATAATGTTAACAAAAAAATGAATGTGGAGGATTTGAAGTCCCCTTTGTGTAAGCGAAAATGAGCTGCTGTTGGAGAGTTGCATACATAATGTGGATTTGTTTTTAAATTGTTATATTTAGTTTAAAATTCTTAGTTTAATGTGACAATAGATAGAATCATATTTGTAAGCAGTGTAATTTATTTTCAGTAATTAATAAATCATCCAAGATTACAGTATGTCTTCATTCTGTAGACACTTACACATGTGCACATTAAAACCATTATAGTTTCCTACACATGACTTGCATTACTTGGGCAGCTGTTGACTAGCATCATGTGGTATGTCTCCATAAATGAGGACTCTCCTCTGACCATTGAATGGAAACATTCGTACAGCTACAAATGTGTCTATATATGTAGATTAATCCAGCTTTGGTGATACATGGTTTTAGCAGTTGGTCAGTATCTTTGCTAACATTTGGCTTAAACTTTGCAATAAATTGTTAACCTTAATTTCAAAATAGCGACTTAAGAAATATTAAAATTAAGGAGACAATAACCTGTCACTGGAGCTACACCAAAGGTTGAACTGTTTTGTACCTGGATGAATGAAATCCAAACCTCGTTGGTTAAAAGGCAACAGTAATAAAGTAATAAAGCCAAACAGTTTCATATCTGCTGTCACTAGCCATTAGGAAAACTTCCTGGTGGTGTATGGTTGAAGGTTAAAAGTTTGCCAGTCCTTGTTCCTTGTACAGAATGAAATGCTGACAGAAGTTTTCTGTTACCATGACCTCATTGCTTGTGTGACGGTTTGTCTCACACTGTGGATCAATGCTTCCCGTTAGAGTGTATAGTAAAAGCAAACTGTCGGGTATACTGATATGCAGGCAGGTGGGTGTGGGCAAATGAATCCACACACATAATGACACACGTATGTTCTTACAAGGCCACACCTTTACCTGGAACAGAGGTCAGAAAAATGCTGTTGATTATATAAGTGTTTGGCTGTAGTCTACACCCAGGTATAACGCACAGTTAGACAAACATATAGCAATAACCTTCAATATCAGCAAATATTCTCACTTCAATAAAACCATTGTGTTGCCCTATCAAATACTTAGAATTGTAAATGTCTTAAAGTGTTTAATACACAGTATTACAACAAGCCACACGAAGATAGAAGGGAGATGTGCTGATTGACAGATAAATTGTCACTGTTGTATTTTTGATAGATTATTAACATAAATGCAGCATTGTGGTTGTAACCCCAGGCTGAACTTCATGTCTGTTTGTGTACCCTTTAGCAACCCGCTACTAACACAGCCCTGTGTGTTGTTATACTGTAGCGCTCTTGTTGGTCATGAATGGGCCTTTACTCATCCCACAGCATCCAAGGAGGATTTAGGGGTGGAAGAAAAAAAAGTTTGGGGTCATTGCAAGTCCTTAACTGGGTTTGTAGGCCAAAGGTCATGGATGGATACGTCCACACAAACACAGTCTGTTTTAAAGGCCATGTATAGAAAGCCTTTGGTGTCAGGTCTCAAGATACAGGACAAAATGGCACCGAACATAAGGCCGGGCTGAGTGTTGAGTGAAATGACTGCCTCTGCGGTGACAGGAGCACAGGCAGAAAGTGTATATTTTTATCTTATTAGTGAATTTGCCATTTGCTAAATCCACATTTCTCTTATTCTCAGCTTCTTAGTTATCTGAATTGTGATTTACTTGACTTGGACATGTTACAAGCCCGTTTGCTTTTAAAAATGGCTGGTAAACTAAGGTGTAAAATTACTGCAAAAGTTTGGATGGTTTAGGAGCAAGTTACCTACCATGATCACCTTCTTGTCATCATCAGCAGTTGTTGGGCACACATCATAAGAGAGCTGTCAGATGAAGTGAGGTGACTTGTGACATCCTTCTGAAAGTGTGAAATGGCAGATGTGTTTAGTGGCTTTGAGCTGACATGTTGCCATGTTCCACAAGCTTTGGTAATGGCTGCTAGTTTGAGGAACTTATTTAAATACAACACTCAGAGTCAGTGACACTAACCTGAAAACCTGGGACTTGTATATTTTTCAGTGAAGAAGTAAGCTAATTTAAAATACAAATGCAAATATATTTTGTATTTTTCTTCAAAATGTAACTATTGCAGCAGAATTGTTCAAAATCGGTGTCTGCATTTAGTTATATCGTTAAAATGTTTGCTGCAATTTGTGTTCTCTGTGCACTTCCCCAGACATGAACGCTTGATTGTCTGATTTCCTGTTATACAGTGTTCCCTGTCTATTTATTTAGCCACATCTTCTGAAAAGGCACACCAATATAGCTAGAAATACTGGTCTGCCTCTTCAATTGTTACTTCAGCCTCCATTTCATTGTTTGAGTAGTTGCTCCCTAACTGAACAAGCGAGATCCTCCCAGCAACGAAGTCTGATGGATTTAAACCCTTAATTTGTCCAAGTGAGGCATTTTTTTTATTCAGGACAACTAGAAACTAAGTATGTCTAAGACACAATTTTAATGAGGCGACCCCATAGAACTAAAACAAGAATCAGAATCGAATCGAATATATCGAAACATATGAGAAATCAACAGTTTACCTATGATTACTTAGAACATTTAAGTAATTGTGAGACATTGTTGGGCTTTTGTCATGACAATTTGATGCCTGATTAATTGAGAAAAAACTTGAAAAGGTTTTAGTCCTTATTTGTTAGTTGAATTCTAGTTGTTTGGTTTAATATCCCTGTATTATTAATTTAAGTAAGATTGATAATTTTGTCTATCCTGAGATTTTTTGTTTAATCTAGTTTAACTTTTGTAAATGGAATTGGAATTAAGGTGCTGATGACTGCAGATTCAAAATAGAGCACATCAATAGAAGAAGTACAGTTTTTGAGAATGTGAGTGTGGTGGAGCAGTTTGATGTATTTCACTGGACACCTTGGGAGTGTGAAAGCTTGGCAGAGAATCTCCCAGCAAGATGTTGGGCTAGAAATTCAATACAGACAAGAGAAAAACAGAGTATGTGCATTGACACAGGTATATTGGTCAAGATGTGTTTTTATTATTCTAGTGTTCACCTTTTTTCATGTCCTTCATTCATGCTCCCTGTGATGAGTCATCTTGTAAGCGATTTATAGCAGACAGGCGCATGCACATGTACACGTTGCTGTTACGCCCAGGAAACCATAAATTATGCTTCTCTCCTTAACAGACCAGTAACCAGGCAGATGAACAGAAAGACAAAGCTAGCCAGGGCCCTAGCAACAGGGAACCTTTCTCAAACACACTCTCACATACACACAAGATAATTTTCTCCATCATATTAACAGTTTTCTTGTGCACACACTCACACGTACCATTCCCTAATAGTGCCTTCACACAGAAATTGGTAGTTACCTGTTTATTAAATATAATAACATTTTGATTGCATGAGACCTTTTCGCTATTTGTACCTGGGGTTTCAATTGACTCATACAAATACAGGACAAGCAGGTGATGTCTAGGTGTTTAACCAACAATGCAGTGAAGTTCAGTGCTTTGTATGTGTGTGTGTTGGATTGTCAGAGGGTGCAGGGTAGAACAGGCCTTTCCAGTTGAGCTGAGTTTTAGGTGTGGCAGCTAACTGTAGACCTGCATTTTGAAGGACTTGACATCATTCAGGCCAAGGAGTGTAGATTTCTCTCACTGATTCCATGTTTATCCCCCTTTCTGTTTACCAATGTGATGTCAGTCCATTTTTTAATATTTAGATTTCTTTACATGGTCTAATGTGTTTGATAGAAAATGAAGGTATTTGAAAACTGATAAAAACATTGCCAGATCTGATCACAAGTGGTATAGGTGTGTATGAACCCTGTTCCCTGTTTTGTAATGAAAACTATTTAAAATGGCTGATTATATATTTAATCATAGAGATGTACACAGTGCGTTGATTCCCCAAAGCTCCTCCATCACCAATCAACTGATTAGTATGTCTGGTGCCAACAAGTCAGATGAGCGATGTTCAGTTGTTTAATCGCCTGAGAACAAATGGCGCTGATTTAAACAAAGGGCTTGTCATTTCCCCCATAACTTAGTACTCTTTGGGAAATGTGGCATTTTGCAGCTTGTTCATTGAGTTTTGAACATTTAAGCCAGTCCACCATGTTTATCACAATTCAATACACCAAAACTTTGGAATGCAAAACAGACAAACTAAACAGAAAACATATATATAAGGGATTCACTGGCTACAGAGATGAATCCCAGTATTTCACCATCCTGTAACCAGATCCAAAATGGATCCCATCACTAACTGGTTCACATGCACTACTCAGGGCTCATAGACTCACACGCAGTTGCATAGCAGCAGAACAAAGGTATGCATGAAAGCACTGTGCAGTGTGTCCCAACTGTGACAGTAACAGAGCAAACAGGAGCTCTGAATTGATTTGAGACACACATGCGCACACATACCTAGGGAGTTAGGGTAATCCAGTTCAAGAGAACACACACACAAAACTACATTCACAGCAAACTGTGACCCAGTGTGACACCACCTTGCCAAAGTAGAGGGGCCTCTCACAGATTTACTTGTGTTGGTGTGGTGGACCTTTGCGGAGCTAATATGCGTATGCTAGCTGTGCTCTTGATTAGATGTTTCCTTGCAGAGTTAAAAAGGCAGCAATGAAGCATATAGGTAAAAGTAGATCGAATTAGGCTTTGAAACACTCACTAGTTCACAAAAGGTAAATTACTTTTCATCCTGCATTGCAGTGAAACTGGAGCCATGGAAGCACATCATCTTAAAAGCTGGAAAGTTCAGCTTGTTTATAGTTGCTGGAAAGAAAGTTGTGATTTAATGGTTTGTGTTGGATAGGGCTCTGATTGACCTAGGTTTTTTTTTTTTTTTTTGCTTATAATGGGTAGTTATGTGTATAAAAATGCATCTACGGGGACCAAAAACATTAGGTTACATCTTATCATTAATCAGGAAAATGGGAATTGTCAAAAGGTTTGTTGGCACCAAAGACTGAGGTAAAAATATCAAGTTTTGTGTTCTTTGAGGGATTAATTGGTTTATTGGGGGCCCCTGTCTAAATCACCAGATTTAACACTCAAGTCCATACATAAATATAGAAAAATATAAAGTCTGTACATGTTTGAAGCTTTTAGTATTAAAATTGAGTAGTACAGGAAAGCTATTGATTTTGAGATTATTTTTATTTTTACTTACGAGAACATTTCCTGTAGATTTTTCTGTATTTCTGTATATTGCGTGTGTGTGTGTGACTTTAGTGTAAAAAGCCCTCTCCCCATCAAACTGTGCCAAAAATGACACTCCGGTCCTGTTTAGCTAGCTCTACCTTATGTGTTGAATCAGAAAAACTGTCAAACCGGTGCTGTAGCATTTCTACCAGTCACTTGGCTGCTTTTGAACTTGTCTCTTTTAAAAATTTCCTCTCATTAGAGTAATTTATTTTACATTAGCCCACCAAACGTTATTCCCTTTGGGGGTTTCGCTAGTAATTGTGAAACGGTTCCGGTTAGCAGCTGTTGCAGCCCTGCTTGGACTTTAAGGTGGAGTTTTGATATAAAAAGCAGATTATGACAACTAAACCATGACAATTTAAATGCTGAAACAGTGTTCTTCAGATTTGCCATGGTATGATGTTTTCAGGATACTTAATGCCTCATGCTCATGGGTAAAGACAACAAACTCTTATATTTTTTTGACAGTAAACTCAACATTAATGAAATATGTGAAAAGCATGGTAGCAGAAAGTAGTCATGGGGAGGTAGGGAGAAAGTCAAAATGAAGGAAGGATGAAAGAGATGCAAACAAACATTGAGATAGAGGGCAGGAATCGGCAAGTGACAAATCTCCATGGCAACACAGCCATCACGACCATGAGTTGGGAGGTGTGTGCGTGTGTGTCCGTGTCTGCCCACCCACAAATATCAGTATAATGCAGCAGCTTTTGTATTAGGTTTTGTATACGATAAAGTCATTGTTTGTTCCACATATGGCTTTGAGTAGTGAGTAGAAACAAGGAAGGAATATCTTCTTTCCATTTTATAGAGAATTTTCTGAGCAAAAATAAATTGGGTTTTTACCAGCATTACTGCCCCCTAAATCACTTTCACTGCTTTTGGATTTCTTTATTAAAGTATTATTTTCTGGGCTTTTATGCCTTTATTCCAACGACAGTAAGTACAGGGAGACCAACAGGAAGTAGGGAGAGAGAGGGGGAAATTCCATGAAGAATAAGTCCCCAGGTCAGAGTCAAACCTGGACCACTGTGATAATGTGGCATGTTTGCTAGCTACTCAACCACGCTGCCTTGGATTTGTTGTTTTGTTTTGTTTTTTTTGTTTGTTTGTTTGTTTGTTAAGAAGATTATTATGACACACATAGTTAACCAGAATCTTGCTCTCATTAACCATACTGGTTTTATTACTAGAAATTACAACAGGTGGTTTGTCCCCAGTGTGCTACATGGCAAATTTGTTACAGCTCTGACATGTAACTGACAACTGACAGTTTTTAATGAACTAGTAGGGTCTAACTGAACTTACAGTTCAGGCTTCCTGATTAGGACAATATGTAAGAGTAAATAGTTTCTTATCGAGCAGGTTAGCCAAAACTGTTTTGGTTCTGCTGCTACCCCCACCTGGGGAGCATGAAGTGTGAACTTATCTAATTAAATTCAATAACAACTCTCTGTTAAAATACACCTAAATAGAAAAGGTGTTCAAGAAGGAGAAACCTATTTATTGTATCAATCACACAGGTATTTGAACTATAATTAAGTCTGTTTAGAGCTGTGCCACAATTATGTAGCCTCATGGAGAGAAATAAATCCAGAACAGTTCTTTATTAGCATCTATACTGTCATTAAGCACCATCTGTATTTGGAACAGTATTTTGAAATTAATTGTATGTATTGTGTAGATTACTAATTTGTGAATAAATAATTTTTCATTCAGCAGCCCAAGCTATCGTCCATCCACACAGATAACATTAACACCTTTATGTAAGAAACCCTATACACAGAAATAAATCACATGGGGCATGACCCTTTTGATTGTTTTTTTTTTTTTTTTTAATATATATATATGTATACTAACCATTTCATTTAGGTTTATATGGTCCCTTCCCCATCCCTACTTCACATTTTCACTGTGCAACGGATATTTTTCATGGAGTGGATCACTCTCTGCTCTTTTTGATGTTCTCCAAGTCTAAAGTGGGTCAGGAAGGAAAAGAGTACTTGTCTCGTTTAAGTAGGAACAATGTGATTACATTTAATTAATATATTTATATATTTGAAGATCGGTTTATGGTATTAGCTACCATTTTGTTGGTTGCCAAAGCTGGCAGACTTTTTGGCAGATCTTTTATTGTGTATAACAGGAGTAAAGTAAGTATTAAGGGGTAATGGGTAAATATTCTTCAAATTTCTTTTGAAAAGGACACAAAACATAGTTTGACATATTTGGCACAAACCAAATTTAATCGCTAATTAATCTCTTTCCTCTGTCTCTGAAAACATTTGGCACAGGTTCTCTGAAAAAAACAAGAAATGTAAACAATGATACCAAGTGCGATTTTCAATTGTGATGCAGGATGAAGTAATGTAAGGTGAGGTAATGTGTTTACCAAAGCAGACATAATAAATGCCTGGAAGATTTAGTCGTTGATTTCCGAACAGTGTGCTTTTAAGTTCACACCAAGTTTAAATACTGGCACTTTGCCTCTGTGCTGTGCATCGGTAATGTTTTTGCCTATGTTTGCCTATCTTGTGCTAGGGTTCAGCTGTCTCTTGATACTATTTTGTAGCACTCACTTTTGTGTGTGTTACTTTGTGAACTGTACTGTGTAAAATTCCATCTGGTAGTATCTGAGTGGCTTCCTCCGAGAACTCAGATTAGTAAAGGTCAGTGATAATGAGGCCAGAGTCAAAACACAACCAGTACTGCCTTGGATTAACATTACTTCTTTTGTGAATTTGGTCATGTGCACATGCTTGTGTTGGCATTGTAGTAATAAATGGCTCTCAGCTGCAAACATCTTGTCAGTAAGTTTTCACTTATTTGCACACCATGTGTGTGAGTCTTTTGGGAGGCTCAATTGTTCTGGCCAGATATAAACATCATGCTAATGGTCTCACCACAAGGTAGACAAGGGAGAAAAAAGGTCTGCCTCATGCAGCAGGTTTGAAACACTGTAACCTGTGAGATCCAGTTCAGAGAAAATTTTTCTTTGCCTTGTTGTGCTTTGTGAATTATGGTTGTTGAAACTGGCCACACATTTGGCATAGAAATCAGAAATAGTTTGCTGGAAAATATGTAATTTAGACAGCAGAAGACTAACAGTTATTACAACAAAACTGCATGGTAGTTGTATATTTTGAAATGATTTGCTTTGATTTCCAAAGTACACAGAAAGCTGCATTTTTGCCTTGCACTGTCCCTACTTGTGATGCCATACATGGTCAACTGTCATGTGACTGGTTACATTATGCATCTTTGCCCCTTCTTCAGATGTGACGTCATAAATAATTTCTAAACTCAGCATTTCATTCAGAGCGTTAATATGTCCAGTTAGATTTCTTTTTGAGCACAACAGAAAGCAAAGTAAGTAAATTGTGTGTGTGTATGCTGTCATTACTGAATGAGCATTTATGAGTCACACACAGCATCAGAGAGTAATGTAAAAACAAAACAATGATGTCACATATTGTCCCCCAGTGCGTCTATTATTAAAACTAAGGGGAGAGGTGGCTATGTGCATGTGTGTTTGTATGTGTGTAGTTGGGGTAGGGGGAGGTTGCTTAGCCTGCAGCTGCCGAAAATGAAGGAAGAATCAGAAGACAAAAATAGTCAGACATGAAAGAGGATAGGAGAGAAAGAAGAGCTCAGAGGAGACATGCTTGAGTTTGAACTTGCTATGATTTGTACAATATGCCTAAATAATGCCAGCTGATGACTGATTAATTGCTACTACAACTGACATTGAAAAGTTCAGCCTACTTAACTAAAGAATTAAGAGTTTCTCTCCGTCTACTGACCTCTATATCCATTCTAGTATAGTTTGACCAGAGTTGTACATGATATAAAACCTTGATTAGGCTGCCCTGTTTTGTTTGGGCTGCTCGAAATCATCTGGAATATATGAGTGGTATCTTTTTAGATTTCTTGTGAAATAAAAACTTGTGCTAGTGCTGGTCTTCTGTTGTCCAATATCTACAGTAAACTTGTCAAGATTTTCTCCATGCACAGTTTAATTGAAGAGCCTTGCTCTTAGAATCTAAATTTCAGTGCATATTTGAATCAGTTTGTGTCTCATGCTGCAATCTGAGATAGCAGTTAATTGATATAAACTGCTATCTAGGAAGCTACTGTCTGCTCTGGTGTCTTTATTATTCCTTGCAAATGGCTCAGCACTGTCACACGCAGGGATCCCACGTCATGACATCAATGAATCTACAACCTAATATGTCACTGCCGTTTTTGTTTTAGTTCTGGTTAAAAAGATTGTTTGTTGTTTGTTTGTTTGTTTGTTTTTTTCCCTTAATTTTGTGTTTAAAACGTTTTTTTGTGAAAAGCCACCTTTTCCTAGTAACAACACTCAATCCTTGAGACAGTTCAGGATTCTTAGCTTAGAGCCATTCATTGAGACAGTATGGTCAGATGTTTTTACCATCAGGGTAATGGACTAAAAGTCCTTTGTGTAGGTGTTAGGGTAAAGTTGTGCCACTTATTCAACTTCTTTTCAATTTTAGGCATATCAGTTATAACACCAACTTTTCTTGGATACAAATGAGATTCTGAGACAACAAATGCTTCAATTTGTACCTCTGACCTGATGCATTTTTTTTTTTTTTTTTAATAAGAGTTTTAAATTTTGAGAGTAAAAATCTGAACAATTACACTAATGGACTTAAAAAACATGAACACACATCTGCAGAAATGATCAAAAAGTAATAGTTAAAGTGTGAAGTGTAACCCCACATCTGTCTTAAGACCGACTGGTGCCCAGTCTGCCATGCTTCTCTCACATGATTCATTCTCATTGTGAATGAGGCCAATGTGGCTAAGACGTCACATGAGACTGTAAAAGGCATATGTTAAAAGATCGGTCTTGGATTCCATGATTAACTGCTGATCAGAAGTAGCCTCAGGCAACTGCATATAAGACCAGTTGGAAGGTGAGTTGACAGCTGGCTTGTATTTAGACCACCCCACATACAGGTTGATGGGGCAAACGGCAAAGTGCAGCATTGAAGCGGTCGCTTATGATTTCTGCAGCTTCCTTATTTTTCGGCTCTGTAAAGTAGACAAATATTACAGTGATTTGTCCAAACTCTCGAAAGAGATGGCGATAACAGCTCATATTCTCTCCTGCACACCATTTCATTGACTTTGATTTCAGTGGCCATGTAGTTTCTAATAGGATGCACAGACTCCCATTGATGGAATTTTTTTTTTTTTTTTTTTTTTTTTTTTAGAAATACACAATTGCTTTTGGGGGAACCTATTTTCCAATCTTGTTAAGCTTTCACCCATTAGCAGAGCTAGGCTAGTTGTAGCCACTGCATTGTTAGCATAGTTTGTGTCTTTATTTGTTATAAGGAGTAATTTAAGTTAAGAGCCATTGTGCACACTTTCTCGTGCACTTTGAAGTTGCCCATGGAATGTCTTATAGAATGCACAGTCCTACCACAAGGGATTTGCGAAATGTCGTTTTATCATTGTCCAGCCTTATAACTATGTGGCCATCAAACTCAAATGTTTGTGCTGTCCTAAAGAACTGACTTGTATAGGCTAACTTGTTTCATACTATTTCACAATTTCTTAACTTTTCAGTTTTTTCTTGTTTATACATACGTAAAAAGGCCACGTCTAACTATGTGGATTTGTCACCAATAACTCAATTTTCTCTAACATAAAAATTATCAGAAGTGCACAAGATGGCATTTAACTTTCCAAGGGACCTGAGAGAGACAAATGTTTTGTTGAGGGCAAAATATGACCTGCATGGGCTATTTTCGACATCAGCACTCTGGTGAGCACAGTGCAAAGCTGACTGAGTGACAGGGGCCGTCAGATCACATTGAGCTTTGTGAGGACCCATCTGATTGAGAAATCACCTTTGTACAGTCAAATTGGGTCTTATTGTCTTAAGGACATTGTCTGTCTCCCTCTCCCACATCCATAAATATAAATATATTTCTTCCCTCTCTCACAAGGCCACATAAGGCTCTTCCCTGTCCTCTGGGTCTAATTGGAACAGTCATTTGTTTTTAATCCCACTTCCCTACTTGTGTTCAAAACTAATCTAGCCTATAACACTCTATACAGGACTGCATTGTCAGCATTGGGGGGAGTACAGACATTAGATCATACCATCTGGAGCTAGCAACACACAAACAATGAAGTAATCATGGTTTTCCTTGTTTCCCATGATGGAAGATATGGGAGGGAGATGTTGATTTTTATTGGAAATAAAAAAAAAGGTTTCTGGGTTATTTGTTAGGCACAGTGAGCTTCTGATTTGTTCAAGCTAAGGTAGATACTTGGGTGAATAAAATGACCAGTCTGTGTTTGGGGGACAGAACAGAAGAGGATGATTTGTGTGAAGCTCTGTACCAACTGTGTGATTTTTTTTTGAGGTGTGTATTTGTGATTTGTGCTGCCTGTATTCAGATTGTGTACTGGCACTTTTTTGTGCTTGGGTGTGTAGTCTTGTCTTTGTCTGCTGTTTGTGCACAGCCTGTGTGTGTCTCGTCACCCTGGAGCCAGTCGTCCTCTCCTCTGACCCTGATCCTCATCACCTGTCCACTCAGATCACACACACACAATTGTTGTGACCCTTTCCTGGAGTTGAAACCCAATAGCAGTTGCCAACCATGCAAAACTTGCCAGCACAGCAAGGTTTTGTTTTCTTTTTGTGGGTGTGTGTGTATAACTGGAAAGACCTACTGTCTGTTAAAAGATGAGCTGAAGCAAAGAGGCTATTAAAAATAACTTTATACCTTGGAGCCTTGGCAGTAATACAGTCAAGGAAGCAGGATTTGTATTATTTAATACCTCCACGTTGCGAAAATGGCCAAAGTGCAAAACATCACAGGAAAGACTCACATCACTATTACTAACAAAAGAAAACATGACATTTACCTACCTATTTAATTTAGCAATTTAAGTCGCTCCAAAGGTCTAGGTGATTTTGATCAATGTTAGCTAGGTATTCCTATTTATTTTATTATTTTATATAACAATTTGACTATTAGAGGTGTAACTGTACTCTAAGTAGAGTAGTTACTTCTAACCGAAGTTTCTAGGATGGCTCAACAACACGTGGGGCTTTGTGATTGTGTTCCGTCACCTGGAGGAACCAGGCAAGTGGTTCCTCTTGCCTGGTTATTTTTTTCGGTACATACAGAACATGCATGTATTTGTACCAAATAAACTGTACCCATTGCTTCAGGATAAATACATGCAGCATTACACCCCTAGTCACTATATAATACCAATGAGGTAGTATATTATAATGTAGGATTTCAACATATTTCTTGGTCTATGAAAGTGCAATTTCCTCTCCAAACTAAAAACTGAAGATAATTATTCTCTTAAAAACATGTTCTGTTGTCCTATCTCGACTTTGATCGTCTGTGCATTTTAAACCCTCCAAGCTTGTCAGATTGTCTGGAGTTGGTCATGGGATACATTTTCCACTATTTGTAATGTGAGAGATTTAATTACATCCTTTTAATTACATCCTTTCCTTACCTATTGTCTCTAGGCACACAGAATCGGCTGACCTAACTTTCTTTTACGGATTGTTAGTGTTACTATTTTTACCATCACTTTAGGCGAAGTAAGGAAGTACCACTATTTTAAGAGATAAATGGCCAGGGATAACAGCTTTGTTAAAACTTCATCTGGTTTTAAAAGATTCTGAAATGCTGTGATTATTTGACCCATGTATCCAAAGTGACCAGGCCTATAGAAGTCAAAGATCTTCACATTGTAACATTTTTTGTTAAATCACATTTTCAGTCTCTTTTACCCAAGTCCACTTGTGCTCACATGTGCTGTAATTTCACTTTGCAGGAGTCCAAGTCATCAGCTGGCCGCTCCAGCATGCCGCGATGTCGGAACTCTGTCGCCACGACCACATCAGATGAACAGCCACACATCGGTAACTATCGGTTGCTGAAAACCATCGGCAAAGGCAACTTCGCTAAGGTCAAACTGGCACGACACGTCCTCACCGGAAAAGAGGTACGGCTCCATGTGCACATGTGCTAGATTGGACTGAAAACTTGAATCTTACTCTTTGGTTCTGCTGACAGATTCACTCTGAGTTTCTCATCTTTAGCCTTTTATTTTAACCACAGTCATCACATTCTTGAGAAATATTTTTCTGTTGACCCTTTATTTAAGCAGACTGGCAACTTCAGTGCTTTAATAATATAAACTAGCACGGCTGAAAAAGCCATATTATTGAAGAATAAATATCGTAACATTAAGCCTCTAATCCCATCTAGAGAATGAAATAGACCTAACGTCAAATTTACTTGACTTCAGCTTAAATCAGTGATAAACTGCCATGAAAAATTGTCAACAAGCGTGGCTTAAGTGACAAGTACACTACTAATTAGAAAAAAGCTATGATGATTTTAACAATGGTGGTAAAATGTAGAAAAAAGATATTTCACCGATGTATGAATGTAAATTTCCTTCTCAGATTTTGGGATAGGGGAGGTTTCGTGCTGTGATGCATAGTAGGTCTGGTCTGATCTGAGGCTTGCATTGCTTTGGAGACAGTACATCTACTGCGAGAGATTAGATCACCATTGTCAGCTTGAATAGAGAAGCCTAAATGTCTCCGGCTTACTGTGAATTCCAGATGTGATGTAACGTGGTGATCTGTCCCTTTAAGGGAGAAGCTGTGTCTGCAGTGAGCCCATGCTGGGCTATCTGAAGCCCAGCCAAGCCTACTCCTAGCCTCTGTGAGAGCCAGGGGTAGGCGGGCTCTGTCAGTGTGTGACAGCCCTGTGCCTGACACCCTGACAGCACTCCATGTGACTGGTTGGCACAAACACACACACTCAAAGAAAACAAGGGAGAGTCACAGGGCATGAAAGAGTCAGACAGACAGCACAACCAGAAATAGAGGAAGAAAGGAGTTAATTGACAGTGAAAGGCAGAAAGGGGAGAGCATTAGACGTTGCTTTCCTGTGTCCTTGTTGAGATATAATTCTTTGTCTGTAGGTCCTCATTTCTCTTGTTCTGTTCCATTGCATTTTTCAACCACTTTCTCAGTTTTTACTGCTCCCTTATGTTTCTCCTTTTTTCCCCTCAGCTTCTCTTTTATCTCTCCTCCTTTCTGTTTTTGTGTCTTTTCCATGTTGTTGGCCACTGTTGGATTATGAACAATAAACCTCATTATAATCATGTCCAGCTCAATCTCTTTGTGTTCTGCCCTATTATGCAACTGTCACCTGCTGTGATTGTGTGTGTTTTTTTTTTTATCACTTAATGCTGCAAGATTGTATATTGGTGTGTGTGTTTGATGTGTCCAAAAAGCTATAACTGTGTTTGTGCTGTGATCAGAGAACTGTAGTTGTGCAGGTTTGTGTGAACAAGATATGTCATACCTTGTAAAGCAAGAGAAATTAATGAGTAAAATTGTAGTAATAAATGAATCTGTTCTTGTTTTGCTTCTAGGTAGCTGTAAAGATTATTGATAAGACACAGCTCAACTCCTCAAGTTTGCAGAAGGTGGGTCTCACAAATTCTTTCTTTTTCCCTTTCTGTCTCTCATACATACATTCATATGCGAAAAAAATGTAAACCTCAGTCTCTTCTTATCCCTTTTCAAGTCTCTCTCTGCCCCACATGTCTTTCTCTTTAGAGCACTCTCTCTCTTTCTGAAGTGGTCTAGTTTTTAGAGAGTTTTAATTACAGGAAACAAGCTGCAATTACTTCTTTTGATCGTGGCAGGGTGGGGTCTGTCCACTTACACGCACACTTTTTAGCCATGTGTCCTTGTGCACTGAACACACAGACCATATGCTCATGTAACCTAACACACAAGACAAAGAAAATGTGCTTTGTGCTAAGTCAGATAGGCGAAACACATGACGAGAAAATGTTAAGACAGAGCAAAAACAGACAGGATCTACACGTAAATCCACTTGTGAACACTTGCAAATGTTCACACAACACACTGCAAATGAAGTCTTGTGGACTACGTTCAGAATTAACATATATTGGGCACTATTTCCTAATGTGAATTAATTCATATTTTTTGCTCTAGAAAGCATTTACTGCAGCAAGATGGAGTATGCAGTTTTGGCTTGAAATAAACTCCCGTATGTGTGGTCCTTGTAAAAAGGGAGCATGTCAGCACTGTGGCAAATCATTGAGTTATTAATAGTTATGGACTACAATGGAGCTCCTTGGTGCAAAGTTTTAAGTTGTATGATAAGGCAATTAATACATAGTAAAAGGATGAGTATTTTTTTTTTTTTACTTATCCAGGTTGCTTCATATTCTTTTAATCATTTTAATTTCATTTTTGTGATTTTAAACATGTCCATTAATTATGTTTTAACATGATCTTTTCAGCACTACAATATGCTGTCTAGATCGAAATATAAATTGGCAGACTTTATCTGCTGACTAATAGGAGGTACATTCCTAATGAGCAACACCTTCTTATGCCTTCATCACAAGAATAGACCATGTGGCACTGAGGTAAACCTTGTTTGAATTAGTACTTTAAGTCGCTGTATTAGAGGTTACAGGCAGCTGAAGGGAAATCAAGCTTTTCTTTCATTGCTTCAGCCTGTATTTCCTGAAGGTCTTTCGTTAAGTCATCACCAGCAATGTTTATATTCCCTTTCCTTCAAGTAATTTGACCAAGAAGACTCTTAAACAGGAGATGAATGTTTGTGTTTTTCTCTTAACAAGACGCGACAAGGAAGGCAATACTTATCGTTTTACAATTTCTATGAGAATCTACGGGTGCACTGAAAATATTGTGTCCATTGATACACATTCTTCTAGATATCTGCCATAACATGAAATTTATATTGGCATAGGAACAGGTAGTATACAGATGTAACGCACAACACCACATTTGTATGGTGCATGTAACAACACTTGATGTGTATTTCTTACAGCTCTTCCGGGAGGTGAGGATCATGAAGATGTTGAATCACCCCAACATAGGTGTGTCATGCTCAAACACAAGTTTCCATTCTGTCATCATGCACAGACATATATATATATATATATACATACATATGTATGTATTGAAGTCAAATGGTGATAATCCTACTTATCTCTTTGCTTTCATTCTTTCTGCCATTATCTTTCTCAACTTTTATCTTCACTGCTCTGTCTCTTGCCCCATCTCCTGCCGCTTTTCTTTTCCCTCCCCATTCGATTCTGTCTTTGCCTTTGTTTCTCCACTTCCAGTGAAGCTCTTTGAGGTGATAGAGACAGAGAAGACATTGTACCTAGTAATGGAGTATGCTAGTGGAGGTAAGTGCATGTCACTGTGAAATTGTTCCCCCCTGGGGCTTGGCAATGGAGTCAAATATTTCCAGACAAACAAAAAAGGCTACTTTCACATGGAGGGTTCTTGTCAGAAATCTCTTGTTTTTATTTTGATTTATTCTCTATAATTTGCAATAAATATTATACATTTAGAAAAAGTTGATGTCCTCTCATATATTAAACTCTCACTTGTGGTCTTGCAGTTAAAAGAGAAAAATTATGTGACAATGCATCAATCATTTACCCAGAAAACATGAAATTACAATTTGGAAAAGGAAAAATAAGACTGCCTGTTATTCTATCTTAGCAGCTCAATATTACTTTACAATTTTATGTTCACTGTCCCATTGACCCAATGCTGTAGCCTAAGAGACAAGTTTCAGGTTCCAACTCTGAATCTACTCTCTTCTTTTCCCCTTGTCTCTCAGGAGAGGTCTTTGATTACCTGGTGGCCCATGGTAGGATGAAGGAGAAAGAAGCCCGTGCCAAATTCAGACAGGTATGTGTGCTGGGGAAAAAAATGTACTAGGTAATTAATGTTAATACTGTATGTGATTTATATTCAAATGTAATCGAAATTATAAGTATACTGCAATTATGTTCAGTTTTTCAAATAGCGTTTTAACTTTTCACTTTTAAAAAGCAACTTCCCCAGCAAATTAATTTAGTTACTGCTGCAGAATTTACAACAATTTACAACATGAAGAGTTCTGTCTTTTATTTCATGATAAAACTGATTTTAAACTCTTTCTGTGTTACTCTCTCACTCTCCAGATTGTGTCAGCGGTGCAGTATTGCCATCAAAAGTGTATAGTACACAGAGACCTCAAGGTGAGAACACACCCATAGATGGATGATCCCCCCTCTAGTTCTCTCTCTCTGTTTACCCACCCCCATCCACTCTTTCTTTGAATGAGCAGCAATCACAATCATAGCTCTTTAGGTTAAATGCCCACAGCTATGCATATAAATATGCAACTCTTTTCACTTGTATGTCTTTGTTTGTCTTTAATTGGGTTGTTCTGTTCTGTCTTAATCTCTGTCTCAAGTCTTCAATTGACAATATTTGGTGCCAAAAATACCAGTACAACACACACTCGCAGCTCCAGTGGTTCCAGATCATTTTGGTTCATAGTATTATTCAGGGAAATCCTCTTATTGTGCCAGCAAATAGATTTCCTCATCAAAGGTGTTTTGGGCTTTTTAAGAAACATTTTTTGCTTTGACCATGGTCAAAAGCAGATATTGATCTTTGTCTTTTACAAAGAGGGCTTTGTGGGAAATTAGGGATCCCTGGAGGGCATGCAGTTTTCATTATTTTAATGTGTAGCATCCTGCACGTTATAGTAATTGCTCCAGATCTGGGAGTTGTGATGTATAGTTTGCACAGATTTTACTGTGGTGGGTCATATGCTGCAAGTGCACGTTTTGATGAGCCAGCATTTCACTGCAAATCTTGATTTGCACTCTATCCAAAAATGAAAATGACAGCATGTCTGCAGTTATGTTCAATAAAAATTTGATCCTCCTTTATTTACTTCAGAGGTTGCTCATTTTTTTTTTTTTTTTACTCAAGTGTTCAATTTGTTAATTGGCCATGGATAATTAAGTCTGCAGGCAAAACATAAAAAGCCAATGTCTAAGTATTTCTTTAGTCCAAGTCTGAAGATGATGTCAGTGTTGTTTTTAGTTTGGACTCACACATACACACATACAGAAGCTGCAGCGTATTCAGAGCAAGTGAAAAGGAGAGATCACCTGTTGCTAGGCAACCTCCACCTCTTTGCTCACTGGCTCATTTCAAGCTTAGAGAGACACACACGCACACACACACGCGCGCACAGAGAGACACACACAGACACAGAGGAATAAACTGTGGTAGCTCACTCTGCCCATTGTGTGCTTCTTGTAGGCCCCAGGTCATTACACTGAAACCCCCTTTATTATGCCAGTTTTTTTCCCTGAGTGAGGTGTATGACTGACTGACTGACTGTCTGTAGCGAGGTTGAATGTCATGCTCATTTGCATATCACAGAATTGCTGCAACTCTGTCACTGGGTGTCAGGTTGGCTTAAAGTGTTTTGCCACAAACTTTGTATAGCTGTGAAAGAAGTGTAGTTAAACATTTCAGTACATTACACAAAGCATGTAATCCAGTAAAGCATTATGTTTAATTTCTTGGCACACTTGACATTAAGAGACAAATTCCAGCACATTAATAATCCTGCATCTCTTTTTCCTTGTTTCCCACCACATCCTGCTGCTCGCTACCTCATAATTATGTCTTTATTTCTGTCTCTTTCCTCTCTCCCACACTCTGTCTGTCTGCAGGCGGAGAACCTTCTGCTGGACGCAGACATGAACATCAAGATAGCGGATTTTGGCTTCAGTAATGAGTTCACTCTGGGGAACAAGCTGGACACGTTCTGTGGCTCCCCACCCTACGCAGCACCAGAGCTCTTCCAGGGCAAAAAGTACGACGGCCCTGAGGTGGATGTCTGGAGCCTGGGGGTCATCCTCTACACACTGGTCAGCGGCTCACTGCCCTTTGATGGACAGAACCTCAAGGTCAGGAAGAGGAGAAAGTGTTTGAAGCACATTACATAAGCAGATGTCTGTATTCTGTGGGTGGTTATAGTATTTGTCATACTGGTTTCTGTTCTCTCTGCCTTGTAGAATGCAGAAACTGCACTGATCTCACTGAAGTGATTAAATGCCAATCCAAGCACTTTGTTTTTTTAATGGGTTTTTGTGGTGTGATACACTACAAACCTGGAACTTTCCTAAGTTTAATGAGGAATCTGCGAACTATACTTATTCACACCACCTGTCGCACTGTGATTTCAGTTGGGACCCACATGACTCACTCTGAAAATGCAGACACATTTGGGTGGGCGATATGACATTGAATGTGGTAATATTGATATTGACATGGCTGTGAAACACCATCTAGTCTTGTAGAAAATGTATTTGCACAATCTCCTACTGTGTCAAGTTCTGTTTAGCACCTACATTACTGGTTTTACTATTTGTTTAACAGATAGCCTTGCTGTCTGGTTATTTCATTCTGTTGTTCTCTGGTGAGGTTGGAGCTATAATTTACTGTATTACTTTATCAGCTGGTAAACTGACAAAAAGTAGTGTAGCTCAAGCATCAATGTTTCAGCAAGATTGTTTCAAGATTAATCAGAAATGTTGGTTTGACTCAGTTTTGCTATTTCATAGATTTTTATGTACTATCAGTGTCTCCAGCTTCTTGTGAGCCATTGTTTTGCAATACAATTGTGTTGATATTTGTCACTGCACTTTCCCACAATTTTTCCACCTAATGTTGAATGTATTGAACTGGAGTGCCACAAACAGTGGCCACAATTTCACATAAAAAAAAAACTTTACTAGCATAATGTGAAATAAACTCTTGAATAGCTGCTGGAATCTTACTAGTTTCTGAATGGGAATATGGTATTTATGATTTTAAAAAATTACTTATCTTTTAGGGGCATTACCGCAGCTTGACCCTTTGGAGCCACATCAGCTTGAAATAGACTGTAGTATCCACACACAAATATGAAACAGATTTCTTTTGCATTTTAATGCATTAAAAAATGCCAAAAGTTCATGGTTTCAGCCATTCTTCTGCTTACCTTTTACGACTCCTGACGTTTTGAGACCAGTAGTTCGTGTGCATTTAATGCTTTATATTTTGAGGCTGCTGTTGATTTCGAATGTCTTTTTCTCATCTTCAGGAACTGAGAGAACGTGTGCTGCGTGGTAAATACAGGATCCCCTTCTACATGTCAACCGACTGTGAGAACTTGCTCAAGAAGTTCCTCATCCTAAACCCCTCCAAAAGAGGCAGCCTCGAGGTACACACATGCTCTAACTCACATACGCAAAACACAAGTTACTGATATTAGCCCTACCTCCACCAGTTTGGTTGACCTGTAAGCACTGATATATCTTGAATATAGTATAGGTTAAGGGGTATTTAGCTAAAGTTGTGAGAGGTCCAGGAAGTCAACCTCCTACCTTGGCTGAGGTCCAAACTATTAGATACTGATAAATAGGGGCTCATGGCTTTCACCAAACTAAAGAAATCTGTTCAGTTACCATTCTTACTAAACAAAGTATTACATTTTCTCAGTTTTGCAGTAACATGTTTTTGACATGACATAAATAATCTTTAAATACCCACAATGTATCTGATTTTGAGCCCTGCTCTCTTCTGTCCTCCAGGTTGCTTTGATAAAGATACAATATCATAAATTAACTCTGGCCATCGCTGTATCAGTTGAAAAGCGCCTTTAATAACAAAAGGAAGTGGCAGTGTTATCTTTAAATCTGGTATTATTTCCTACTTGCTCCCCCTCATCTTCTTTGATTAAAAATAAAACAATTAATTTACAGAATGATCAACACCATTTGCTAAATTAGAAAAAAAATTATGTTTTCAGAATACAGCCTACTGAAAATTTTGTGCTATTTTGAAAGCTACTGGATGAGATTGTTTAATAAACCAGGATGGCAACTTGAATAATTAAGTGGCTTGTAATCTCAAAGCTTTTTCTTAATGGTTTCACACTGTGGTTTTCTAGCATTATAAAATGGAGCTAAGTTTAGTTAAATCGATTTTAAATGACTATGAATAAACCCTTAAGTTAGGTTGCAGCAATGGGCAAAATTGCTTATAACACAGACATCACAAAAGCTATGATGTGTCAACAGGATTCAACGTAGTTTAAATTGATAAATACCACCCTGGCCCTGTGTTGCGACTATAATCAATTATTCTGTTATGGTTAAATTAAATTGAATAAATCACAACTGCCAATAGGCCGATCGTGTATGTTTTCTTTTTTGTTTGTTTGTTTGCTTTTTCTCTCTCTCTCTCTCTTTACCCCTCCTCCATTTTCCCCTCTGGATTTTGACTGGTCAATCATTGTGTCCCTGATATAGTTCTGCTTACTATTTACATTTATTCTCATAAAAAACAATTAACTGTGTTTTATTTAAGTGGATGAAACATTAACCAAATTCACCTTACTTTTTTAATAATATTTAGACTTGATTTTGTAAAACATCCAGTCAGTTCACTAATAAACAATGCGATTGGTTTCATCTGTGCTTGTTTGACCAGCTATATGTGATTTTCATTCTTGTTGTTGTTTTTAGTTGATAGTAAAATGCATTTTAAAGAGCATAATTAATACTTGTTAGCTTGGGAGTCATAAACAACTGAATTTGTTTCCATTGGTGCTGGCTTAACAATGCTGAATGGGGAAAATATTACCAAGTAATACAGCAGGACAACGAAGAATCAGGATTTGTTGTTTGTGCTGCTTCAGCACATTTACATTGACATTTGAGAACATGCTGTAATTTTTGTTTGATAATTTTTTTTTTTTTTTTTTTTTTTTTTTTTTTTTTTTTGTTGTTGTTCAACCTGTCAGACGTTAAATCAGCGCCGTAAAAACACTAATAAGAAACCCTAGGCTGTAGTGTTAGAATTTATTTCAGTGACTGTTTTAATTTACACTTACTCCAGTGCTTGTGTATTTGGATCAGAAGTATAGATCTCATGGACTCAGGCTGATTACATTTGTACCTGAACAAAAAAACAGCTTAATGTGCATAATCAACATCCATGCTTATGTGTATGACAACACCCTTGTAAACAAAACAGCTCATCTTTGACCTTGTTTTCAACATACTAATAGTCTGAAATGTCACACCCATGGTTATGATTTAGTAACTCATTGACACTTAAAGCACCTGGATACACCTGTGTGCAAAAAACACCTTAAACAAAATAAATAACAGATTAATAGTTGACTTTCCACTTCTTTTCTTTTTGCTTCTCTTCCCTTTACTTTTTACCTTTATTGTCTTTGACGTCTCATGTCTTCCTGTATCTGTCTGACTTGCTCCCAGCAGCAGATAATGAGGGACCGGTGGATGAATGTGGGCTATGAAGAGGATGAACTCAAACCCTACATTGAACCCCAGCCAGACTATAAGGACCCCAGGAGGACAGGTAGGCACAAGAAAAGAAAGAAAGAAAGGGAGAAGAAACGAGTACAAAATATTTTTTTTTACATTTATTTAAAAAAAAAAAAAAAAAAAAATATATATATATATATATATATATATATACACACACACACACACACACACACACACACACACTTACAAATACCTTTTTCCCACTCTCATGGGACAGTAATTTATCCTTTTGAGAATTATGCTCATGCAGTCAAGTTTTGCTGTGTTTGTGCAGACATCATGCTGCAGATGGGATTCTCTCAGGAGGAGATCCAGGACTCACTGGTGAACCAGAAGTACAATGATGTAATGGCTACATACCTGCTACTGGACTATAGGAACTCTGAGGTACACCTTTTCCCTTCCTCTCATACTCAGTCATAACTCCTACGAGTTGCCCTTTTAACCAAAGGGAACAGCCATGGAATTTCCTATCTCACATATCATTAAATAACTACATAAACATAAATACATTTATGGCATCATAATGTCCATATATAATAAACTGACCTAATCTTGTTAGTTTATCACTAAAAATTCCTATAAACAGACGAAACAGGTGGCAAATTAAAATCAGAAGAAAAATAAAGTGCATTTTAAAACTCTATGCCATCATTATCACCACCAGAACATCATCGGCTGTGGTGGAGAGTTAAACACGTGGGTCCAAAGTCTCTCCCAACTGGGTTCACATATGGTCACTGTGAAGGCCATGGCATATGGCCCTCATTATTTTGACACACATCAAACAATTCAGTGATCCTTTGTATCTTATGGGGGCGCAGTTATCTTGAAAGAGACCAGATCAGGATAGAAATATATAGGATAAAAGATGAGCAGCCTTGCCACCATAACAGAGCCACTAGATTCCTTCACTGTAGGGGAACCATCCCAAAATGGTCTCCTGGTGTGTACCACACATTGAAGTGCCAACTTGTAGACAGTTTGATGGAAGATGACTCATCAGGCCATATCAACTCTCTTTAGATTAGTCTAAAGTTTATTTGTCCATTTAACTGGGGATTGCATTGCAGCAAAGTTCCTCCCTGTGACTGTGGACATACTGTTCAATGTTGACAGTCTAATCTCTTCAAATCTTATGTAAAGATTTGCCACCCTTTACTTTCTTATTGAAACACCACCCAGGTCAACAGTTGTTGTGACAAAGTCTGTGAAAGTGACTTCAGAATCAACCGACCCAGTTCAGGATTTTATACCTGCCACAGAGTGTGACTTGTTAGCTGCAAAATTATTTTGTGCAGAACACAAAGGATCTGTGTTCATTATGTTTTTCCCTCTTTTATTCCAGTTTATTCTTAATTTCTTTCTGGTCTGTATATTCTTCATAAAGGCATTAGAAAAGTTTCTGTTAACACGTTTGAGTTTTCTCGTAACAGTTCAAAGCTATAATAAAAATAATTTTTATCTGTTGAATTTGCTGAACTCCCAGCACAGTCTCTGTATCTGCTGCGATGGAACGATTGTTGACAGCTGTCTTTAAAATTTTTTCTTCCACAGCTGGATGAAGGTTGCATCAAGCCTCGGCCAGGAAGTGATGTAAGCAACATAAACGCCCCTTCCCCGCCTCATAAGGTACAATGACAACACATACTGTCTTCTGCTGACAGATAATGAGGTCTCCAAAGTCCCGCCAGCAATACAAGTATATTTCCTTGACCCCATTTTTTTCACATAAAAATACATTAGGAATCTATTATGATAATGTTATGCTTTTTGAATTTTGGACTGTAGACTAACATACATGGGAACCACAGGAACCAATACCTTCCAAGATGTTTGGATCTTGCAGTATCATTGGTTAAATATATAAAACAGCTCTATCCCCAGGATGATAGGCTGTAAACATAGCTCTTGGTGTCCAAGAGCTATGTTTATGAGACATAAACATGAGTTTATGAGAGTAAAACACTGTGACATAAAGAATGCCCCACTGACATGTGTCCGTCTTGCCCCTCTAAGGTACAGCGCAGTGTGTCGTCCAACCAGAAGCCTCAGAACCGCAGAACAACTGACCAGGGTGAGATTGGTGTGTGTGTTTGAGGGGAAGGGGAGATACTGGTGTAGGGAGAGGAAAATGTGGAGATTAGGTTTGATGACACCTTTGGTCATGTTGTGAAAATAGAGTGGACAGAAAGGAAGATGACACTAGGTCATCTCCAGTCTGCTCTATCCAGACTGGATAGAGCAGAATATCCAGTCCATTCTACTCTAGGTAGAGCAGAATGGACTGGATATATATATATTTGAATAATTGACAAAGAAAGAAAGTTGAACTAAATGATGGAGAAAGGGGAGGGACTCAAAGGAAAATGAAATGGACTTGACTAGAGGGATGGAAGAAAATATTGTGTCAAAGAAAACCAGAAAGAGTGAGGGGAAAAGAAGCTGTCAAAGGTTCTGGCACAGCCACCAATAGTGTTTCTGATCCCCCGGTTTTTTTTGTTTGTTTGTTTGGTTTTTTTTTAAGGCTCTTATTCTAAGAGAGGGGGTCAAGGAGACAACCGGACTCCAGTGGAGGATTCTGGGAGGAAGGGTTCATCAGGCAGCTCCACTACCAAGGTGCCAGCCAGCCCTCTTGTCTCCTCTGACCGCAAGAAGAGTGCCACACCCTCCACTGTAAGCTCAAACGCCCGCTACTACTAATAAAATTACCAAACTCAGACAGATTAACAAAATCAAATAAAAGACACACTTTGTTCATAGTGAATAAACAACTGTGTGAGGGTAGATAAACACAACTTCTAGACTAAAGCCCTTTCTCATGATAGACATGTACGCTTGCCATAGTACTACAGGTGCTCCTCATTAAACAGAGGATGACTTTACTAAGTGTGACAGTGAGCCAACATAGCCAGTTGTAAGACCCTTAAACTAGAGAGCAAAGATTGATTTGTCTCCTATGAAAACTGCTTTTCCAGTGTCACTGAGCTCCATCATCCCCTCTGTTGCCGCAATGCACAAACCCCCACATTTGTATTATAAATTGTTAAATTATAGAATTATATAATTGTTACATTGTTCAACTTTTCTACAGAAAACGTGTTTTCTGATTGTTATATCTTTCAAACTGATGTTCACATACATAGAGGGGTTTTCACCAAAGGTATCTTAAACATTTCCCAGCACTCTCTGTGCTGGTACAAACTGCTGGATTGCCATCACTCTCATTTTCCTGTTAGGTTTGTTGTGCCTTTTGGGGCAGGAACAACATCATCATTTTTTATTAGTATGTAGACTGTTTGACCGCGGTTTATCTGTCAGGTAATGGAAAACATCCTTGCAGGTGTGCAAGGATACTTGAAATGACAGACCAGAAATCCTGAGGTAGGAATTAAATGTGCAGAGTCTGACAAACTCCAAAAAAATGAATTTATTACAGTCAATACTCCAAGGCATAATATGATGAGGATTGCTGAATTTTAGGCAATTGAAGCCACTCTTCCTTACTGATTGCGTAGCTTGCTCAAAGCTGTTTTAGGAATAATTGGTCGACTTTTCATTTTTCCATCTTTTGTCTACTGCACGGATCTGTCTACGTCTGTTCCATCGATCTTCCATCATTTCCATATTTTTCTCATTTTTTGCCCCTCTCCCTTCAGAATAGCATCCTGTCCACCAGTACTGGGCGCAGTCGGAACTCACCTCTGACTGAGAGAGCCACGCTGAGCCAGGGCATCCAGAACGGCAAGGACAGGTACTAACATAACATATAAAAGACATACATCCCTCTTAAAGGAGAAATGTTTAGAAAAGACAATGACGACATGCAGTTATGCATGTCACATATACACTTTTTCTCTAATCCTCGACAACCCCATAAGTTGTTCTGAGGCAGCGCTGCATCTTAACTAAAACACACTTAATACAAACACACTCATTATGGTTTGTGAATGAAGCAGTCCCACAGCTGTCTCAGGGACTGAATCCCAGACCTTGGCTGGTCCTGTCCAGAGCTTTGCCAGCTGGCTCAGGGAGGCCCACAGCCTTCCCCCAGGGTGGGGTGAGCCCTCCTGCACAAGGAAATCAGGCTCTCTTGGGTATTTAGGCCAAACCTCCAGAAGATTACAGATTATCCGAGATGGTCTGATGGAAACCTGCCAGTCAGAGCGTAGCCGAGTTCGATGGTCATGCACACCAACATTCTCATGTCCTGGATGACAAGATGACACATAGTGACTCTAATATTGTTCTTCAATCTCTAACCTTCTTCAATCCTTTCTCTTCTGTTAATAGTTTTCTTCTCTTTATAAAAATACACATGAAGTTTCTGTCCAAATTTAACCCATTGATAAGGGCAAGAAGTTGAAAGTGCAAAGTTCAGCTTTGATCCAAAACTGTAAATAATCCTATACTAATAATAAAAACAGAGTTTTTGTGTTTTGATTAGGTAAAATAAATTATACAGATGAGCCCACTGGGTTTAACCAAAGTCTAGCTCCTTTCTTTTCTTATTTTCCCTAACTGATTTAAAATTGCACTGTAATATTCCCTTCCTTTTCCCTCTCTCATTTTATCCCTCCCAAAAGTGATTATTCCTTCCAGCTCACCTTTCTTCCTTTGCCACATTAAACAACTTCTACCAGGGACAAAAAGTCCTTTGGGCACATTACTTGATTGTGCACTTTCTGTCTTTATTTTCGGAACACACCTCCACACGTTACTTTCCGCTGTCGTTTTAAGCCATCTGTGCTGTTGAATTCGTCGACCGGGAGTACAAACACCTCAAGCGTATCCACACAACTACCCGCACCTCAGTCATGCTTCAACCAGCCATATGCTTTGTGTGCTTTTATCAAAAGGATTCAGCATTATACCAAACCATAATCCCTACTATGATGCAGTGGTCATTGCCATACTGCTCTATTTGTTCATGTATCAGTCTCAAATGGCCCCTTTGTGGCCAGTTTCATCCTATCTAAAATAAGTTAATTGTGTCCATTTTTAGTTTCTAATCATGCAAATTCTGCTATCTATTCCTAAACAGTGCATGGTGACAAAGTGGTCATTTGAGACAGCATTGCCTTTTTACTACTGTGGGTCTGTCATAGCCATGATAAGCTTTGCTAACTTAGTTGTTGTCATCTGCTTTGGTTTTTTTTTTTTTTTTGTTTGTTTTTTTAAACGTTACTTTTTTTTTATCATCATTAATGCTTTGAAGTTTGGGCTTTTGTACTTGTTACACCCTTTCCCCTCCCCAGTTCTTTTTCCCTCTCTAATTTTCTTTGTTTGGTCTTCTCTTATGTGCATCTGAGCTCTTGTCCCTCTGCGTCTTAAGTAACTCACATTCTCTTGGGAAGTCCTCTCTTTCCTATGTCCAGCTTCTTGTCTTTATATTAATCTTTCTTCTTTTTTCCCCCATTCTCTAAAGAGATTACGAAGACTTGTGATGGAATATTAACTCTATATGGTCTCTTTACTTGGCTCTTAATAGGCTTACACATACACAAAAATAGCTGCACACAGACTCCGGCTCGACTCATACATTGACACACAAGCTTAAACATACATCCCAAACATGCACACACGCTTGCTACACACTGGGTTATCCAATGAATGCTGTTATTTTTCCATCACTAGTCTGGCTAATCCCTGTTAAGAGAGAGTGTGTGTTTTTCTCTCAGCTATGTGTTTGTTTTCTTTATAATTAGCTGCAGTTTGGTTGACCTCTATAAATGTCCCTCTCTCCCTCATTGCTCATTTGTCTGCCTCTCTTCAGCTATCGCTCTCTGTGGTACCATTCTTCCCTGTCTCTTACTGTTTGTTTCTTTTGTGTGGAAAAAGTCAAGTTCGAGCTGCCAGTAATGGGCAGCACTTTGTAGCTTGAACCCTGATTGGGAGAGGCTGATGAAAATTAAGTGTTTTGCTCAAGTAAAACAAATAATATTTGTTCCCGATATAGTTAAGATTGTGTGGAAAAAGACGAAGGCTTGAAAAGGAGAAGTGAGGAATTTTACAGAAAGAAGTGGTAAGAGTGGCCAAACCAATCAAACCACAAACTCAGAAGTCAGAGTGATCATTCCATAATAAAATAGCTTTGTTCACAAAGTGTGCTTGTCTATATGGAAAATCAACATGACGGGGGTTTAAACTACAGCTAGCATTTAATAAGAGCAGCAAGTTTTTTTTTTTTTTTTTTTTTTTTTTTTTTTTTTGCCGCTCAATTTCTTTGCCTTTTTAATCGATTATATATTTGGTCTAAGACTGGATAAAAGCCTCTCACCTTCGTTTTGCCTCAGGATGCCTCTTAACGTTTAATTTTTTTTGCAACTAACAGTGCAAATAAGCCACAATTTCCTTTTTAAACCAGAAGCTCAACAGTTTGATTTTGTTTGTAGCTTCCTTCTCAAGAGCAGATGAGAAATAGAGATACAATAGCAGCAACACAAATGATCAAAAACCATGCAATTGTTCAGGCACGGGCAGAATAAAAAATGTGAAAGCAATGACTCATGTAGAATATTTTTCCAAAGGCTTCACAGTAGATAAAACAAGACATGAAAGATATAAAACATTTTGTAAAATAGGAAGGTATTTTTAAAAGCAACAAATAATTGTGGCAGAAGTAAATTTTAATTAATAGGCTATAAACTGTATTTTTACTATCCAGCATACAGACCTTAAGTAGAAGTGCATTAACTCAACAGTTGAATATAACTGTCCCATAACTTAATGTTGTACCTTCATTACCATTTTCTGCCTTACTTTATCCACTGTATATGTTTTCAGTCTGTCCCAACAGATTACTGTGTGTCCAAGTTGGTTGTCCTTTTTGCTCTGCCTTTTGTGTAAAACAAATATATGAAAAGATGAATTCCCAGGAACACGTTCAATCTATCTTTTAACCACAATGGAGCAATTTTCAGCAGCAGCAAAAAAGACCAACTTGTCTTCTTTGTTCATATCTTTCTGTTGTTTGTCTCTGTCTTTATTTCTGCTTTTCTTTCTAGTATTTCTACTCTCTCTGCTCCCCACCCCACCCCAATCCCTAGTGTGTTCAATAAGTGCTGCTTCTAACCATGCTCCACCTCACCTCTCCGCCCACCCACACACAAACCCCGCCCACCTGTGTGTGCATGTGTGTTTGTGTTGTGTTCTGGTACGTATGGTGTGTTTTTCCTGTGTTATGCATGTTTGTTGGTGTGTTTACAAACGTGTGCGTGTGCGTGTGTTGGGCGGGGCACTCCTCTTCCCCCCTCCTCCCTCCCTCCCTCCCAGCCTAAACACTCCGGGCTCCCGTGCCTCTACTGCCTCGGCCGCTGCCGTCCTCTCCTCCTCCTCCTCCTCCTCCTCGCGTACCCGCCACCACAAGTCCCTGTCCTCCTCCAATCATCCATGCCCCTCTGACCTACACGCACCACGGCCCAGGCAAGTTTCACACTCTCTTCATCTCCTTCTCACACACACACACACACAAATCCACATCTAACAGCCCCCTCAACATATATCACTTTCCTTTGCACTGACCACCATCTGGCCCACACTGGACAAAGAGGAAAAAGGTGTAGAAGTGATTATTGCCTCTGAAACTCTGCACCCTGTCATATTGAAGGGAGGCCAACCAGGGGGAAAAACAGCTCTTTGATGGTCACCTTTTAATCACACAGTGACAAATCCTAGCACACAGCATTAAACTGTGTTGTCAATATTTTGATCACAAAATTGTGAAAGCAGAGATTTTTTTCCCTGTTTCCTGGATTTGTTTTACTGAACACAGTTCTTCCCGACGACCACCTCATGCCACTGCACGCAAACATACAAATGCACAGATCCTTTAAAATAAGCAAAGATCATGTATACCCCCAATTTATGTAATTTAAGTATTTTCTTTAATCTCAAAATTTAAAGGAAATGAAATCACTTGCTACAGACTTAAATTTAACTCTAACCCTAACCCAATTTATTTACAAGGTTAAGAACTATCTGAATTTGAAATTTTTATTAAAGTATAATCTGGAAAGAGTATATACTTGTTTCCCCTTTTTTATTATTTGGCATTTGAGTAGCTTGAATGTCGTCATTTTTTTTGGAGCAAACATTCAACACAAGATTACATTAGCTAAAGTAGATATTGGTCAGAAAATTGAAAGTTAAACTTGTTGTTGTACCTTTTCCTTCACCAATCACAGTCACATTTACCCCATGGACCGTCAACGAAGAGTGCTTGAGAACAAGATAAGCAGGTTTTCAACTCTACTAAAGCTATGACGCAAAAACAAATTCAGGGAAGAGATGTGGCGTGTATGATCCAGCAGAGTGTACACTGACTACCTCTGGTAACTACAAAGCACCAAAGAGAAAGTATTGTTGTTCAGAATACTGTAGAATATTTCTTCCTTTCAGGTGCTTTTTAACATCACAAAATATCCATCTGAAATGTGTTGATATCAAGTGTCTTAATCCAAAAAAAATGTATTCCTTAGATATGTGAACATCAGGTAAAGAGGGCAAATCATCTCCTTAATAACTGTGTTGCTGTATAAAAATTCTTCCCTGAGCCTCACTTGGCTTCCTAGTTTGAGACAGTGCTCTGTAATGTTAGTCTGGATCATTGGAAAACAATGCCTATAAAAGTGCATGCGCTCCAGGGAGAATCGGGCAAAAAAGATGCAATAGTTTTGATGCAGAATCTGTTACATGCCCTCTTTAGATTTGTCCTTCACTTGGTTTTCTGTCATGGATTTGTTGACAGTGGGGTTTTCCCTGGCTGGGACAAGTGGATTTCTGTACTGTGTTAGGGATGCCAGGTCCATTTTTAGTGTTCCCACAGGCTCTATTTTTTGTTCTCCTAGGTTATTAATCGGTCCTTCTATGTGCTCTGTAAACCCCCCTCAGTTATGAGGTTGCCTGGGAAAACCCTGTCTTTGTTACGCGTTAACTGTACCGTGATAGGTCTGGTTAAATGAATGAAATGGAGTGTGCCTTGTTGGTCATCTGTGTGAGCTATGTAGTTGTGTATTTGCTATCTGTGTGCTTTGTTGGTGTGTATGTGTTTCTTACTTTGTTTGCTTGTTCTCCTGTTGTGTTGTGTTGTCCTGTTGTGTGTTGTCTGACTGTGTCTATCTCAGTGCCTTCTTTGATATTGTGAGTTTTAGTCCACTGCCTTCCCCTGCTAGCCATGTGTCACAATAGAGGGTGACAGGTCTTTGAATATGCTCCTCTTAAATGCTCTTTGAGGCTGGGACTCATATGCCACTTGCTCAGTTAGAGACCCCTTTACCCCCTTTTGTGACAACTGTCTAGCAAAATAAACCCTACAAATGTCAGGCTAAAATTTCAGCAAATCAAATGTCAAGGTGGGCCTGGGTTTATGTGGCTTCGTTTGCTCTATGTTGAAGTCTTGTTCTGTTGCATGCGTCGTTCAGCAGTGAGCTTGGGCTGTTCAGAACCTGGTTGGGAACGCTGGAGAGAAGGTACCACTCCCATTTACATAGACTGTACCCTCAGTGAGGAATAGGCACATTTTTATCAGAACATAGTCTGTGTCCTTATCTCCTATTCATTCCTGATTCATCCAGCTACCCCCAAAGCCCCCCTCTGAAAAACTGAAATACAATTATTTGAGTATGGTTTAAAGAATAAAGCCATGGTGCAGATAGACTGCTCCACATTTCTATAGAGCAGTTAAGTTAACTAAGTGAGCCTATTGTGACAATACAGACACTTTAGTCTGTATCTACCTGACATAACTTTAGATGTTTAAACTCTGTGACCTCGCCTCACTTCCAGTCTCTTTGCCAATGAAAATCTTTCACGTTATATATACTTGTAATATTACTCTCTTCATCTCAGCAATCTGTACTTGGTCCCTGTCACTCAGCCTGATCCAGCCTTTCTTTTCATGTGTTTTCATAGATGGGCTCTGTGTGTGTAGGTGCGTGCACGCACCTGTCTTGCCAAGTAAATTTGAGCATAACCACACAGAATTAGAGGATGTGCTCAATCTGTTCATCACACAGCTATACAGCTGAGACTTATGTGTTTTGTTCTTTTTATATTCAGTGTGTTAGCGATCCACACAGGATCTTGTTTGCACCTGTACCAATACAGCACTGTGGATGATGGCCATCTCAGCAATGTGCACAAAAAAACTATTTATTTTTAATGCAAACAATTAAAGATTGTTTCAAAGTGGTAATATAATTATTTAACAATCAGTCAGTTATTTTATAATGTAATAATATAATGGATATATAATGGTATATGGTATATAATGTAATTATAATGTAATTTGATCAGGAATTTGGTTACATTTTTAGGGAAACTAATAGGAGGATTGTCGTTAATTCATAGGCATTAATTTGTAATCTTACACTTATTAACAGCTGTTCTATCAGATGTCATCCATTGAGGATGAGATTGAGTAAATGTGACCTGCGCATAAAGCTTCAATGTTGCTATTCATGTATCTATGCCCTTTGCAGACCTCTACAATGAATTTCCTTGTGTTCACTTGTTTACTTATTCCTGTTTCACCTGTCTTCTCTTTCTTTGTTTGTCCTTATGCCGTTTCCGTTTGTTGTGACAGTGATCTGGTGCAGGTGTGCTACCGTCACACACTGGCATGGAACATGCACCAACACGAGCTCACGAAAAAATTCAAGCTTTTAGCTCACTGAATAGTAATAGTGTGCAAGTGTCATTTTCTGTATGAGTTGGAGAGAAAGAGGGAGGGAGGTTTGTAATGTATTGCCCCAAGGCCAAAGTAAAGAGGATTAACTGTGTGAATCTGCACTTGTGTGTGTGCATGTGTCACCGACCTGATGTGGTCCCAAATAATAAGTTGCCGGACTTTGGGGATTAACAGAAACATCAGGACGAGTAGAGGTTGAAAAGACATAGATACTTGTATGACCTTAAACTGAAGTAAATTGCACTAAAGAGAAAGTGTTTCTCTTTTATTAGTGCTTGTCTAACTGTGTTCTCACTCTGCCCTGATTTTATGCCTTTTGTCATCTTCTCTCTCTATTTCACTCCTGTCACCTCCTACAACTAACATGGTTAATCTCCCTCTTGCTTTCATTCCTTTTTCATCCTGTCCTTCCTCCTTCATGCTTTCTTTATTTCTTCTTTCGTCTCTTGTCCCATCTCTGTCATCCTGAGTTCTTCTTCATTTGCACCACCTCTTCGCTGCCTCTCCTTTTATCACACCTTCCAACCTTTTACATCTCCAATTTTTTCTCACCTCTTTCTTCTTCTCCACATCAACCTCTCTGCTCATCTACTCCCTCTTTATCATATTTTCTTAACCATCCCTTTCTCCCTTTACTCCCTCTTCTATCTTTTACAATTCTCCTCTGTAGTGCCCCACCTCAGCGGGCGCCCGGTGCCTCCCCCTCTGCCCACAACATCAGCAGCGCCACTGTGTCAGACCGTACCAACTTCTCCAGAGGGGTGGGCATTCGCAGCACCTTCCATGCTGGCCAGCAGCGAGGTGCCCGGGACCAGCAAGGCTCTGCATATCCTGGTGGGCCTGCTTCCCCATCGCTGTCGCACGGCAACAGCCAGGCCCGGAGGACTCATGGTGCTACCGGGATTTTCAGCAAGTTCACATCCAAGTTTGTACGCAGGTGAGTGGTAAAAAGGAGAGGAGCTGGAGTATGGGAAAATCGTTAAAATTGTTCAGATTATATTTTCTGCTTACAGTGTCAGAGCAGAGACAGGAAGTAATGAATCTGGAGGGGATATGGGACAGAAGAAGCTTGTACTTTTCTAAATGAATAGCAGTTGCGATAGCAACTGTTCTATTTATTGCCCAGCTACTTTGTAGCTCCAGTTCAATTTGAAGCTTTTTCTGAATATTGAGGTTTCAGCTCCAAGGAGAAAATGACTGGGTTTACATTACAAGTCATTTCATGTGTTCATTTCCTCTCAGCAATGTTATACTCAATGTCCATGTCATCACTGGTTTTCAGACTTTTTTTTTTAAAGGGGCTGATCTCACTCTCATGCCTATCACTAAATTGTTGCTGATCTGTAACTGTGCTGAGAGTAGAAAGGGAGAGGAAGGGAAAAGCTGTGTCTGCTCTGTAATTTTGTTTTGAGTTGTGGTGACTGAGGAGTAATTTTGGTTTTTCTACGTCTGGCCCAGTTTTATCTTACTCTCCTAGTGCAGGTTGCAGGGTTTAAACTACTCTCATGGCCCCCCCCACAGTATCTATGTCTTATGAGAAATGGAGATATTACATATACATATTGTAGAAAACATCATTCGAGAAATACTTGAGAGTAATAAAAGAACTCTCTGAAGCTGATATCTTAGTCTTACCAAGGGAATTATGGTAAGAATGCCACAAAAATCAATTCAGATATCATTCCGTAAATAATTGTTTTACCCAAATCGTGAGTGAAGGATAATCAACTTCTCACATAGTCAGTTTGAGTGAGTAGATGAGAAGCAGCAGGCATATCATTATCATAGGCAACAGTCAGACTGACAGAAGAGGAGGTGACAGGAAGTAAGGGCGGTAGGAAGGCCCAAAAAAAAAAAGGCCCATATTTGCAAGCAATGAGAGGACGAGAAGCAGAGAGCTCGTAAGGTTGAGAGTTTTGTCTTAGCACCTGCCTCTAACCCCAGAGGCTCATTGTGAAAACAGCTGCTGAAATGTGTGCAAGAAAGGGACAGTGTGTTGTATTTTTGGTGGTTTAGTTAAACAAAACACCAACCAAGTGCCTTGCCTGAATGTGCGTGTGTGTGTGTGTGTCTGAGTGGAAGAGGCAGAGGTCCAGGCACAGCCACTCTCCAGGCCTCCCACTCAGATACTGTAGCTCTGTGGCGGCAGTATCCATGGTTACACCCAACATATCATTTTTCCCTCAACTATAAATACCCTAGTGGGGACACCTTGACATGCATGCACATGTGCGCGCTGACACAAACACACGCACACAAACACTGAACTTGGCATGCTGGTAGGAAGTAGAGGTGGTGGAGATGAGAGAATGTTTTGCATTTGTTCAGTGACTGTGCCTACACACAAACACACACACACATTCAGTGAAGTTGTATATCTTATTAGCATATCATATAGCTTCACCATTGCGCTTTGCTTTGCTTGGTGTGGACACCATTCTTCAAATGCAAGTGTGTGTTAAAGAGAGTGACGTTTCATTGTGTAAAAGATTAAGTTCTTGCCTAACCTGTGCTTTCTCATTTAAAATGTTTCTCTGTCTGTGTACAAGGTGGGTTTCTTTCACCCTAAAAAAAAATCTTAATCATGTTTGAGCTGTTTACTTCACAAGCACTTCTTTTCAGGATCAGCTAGAACAGCTCTGTTTGTGGAGGAGCACTTCATTTCATGTAGGGGGTGCTTCAGACCCGAGTCTCTTAATGGGATTTTCCCACAGAGCCCATTAAATCCCCCTAAGGTGTTCTAGTGTATATTTAATAATGTTCTGATATTCGCCCCAGTAATCCCCACATTTAAACATATTGAGACTAAAAGTTGATGCAACTGCTAATCTTTTTGTGTTCAATGTTGGTTTGTGCCTTCTGCTTCAGTCCCAAGTGAGCCTGGTTCATGTTGGAGTTTTTTTGACAGTTTGAAATTTGCTTCTCAGCGGGTCGTTTGTCTTTTACAGGAAAGTCGTAAATATATAAGTTTTATACATAAGTTTTTTTTTTTTCTCTTTCTTTCTTTATCCCTCTGTTTTTGTAGAAATCTCTCGTTCAGGTTTCCAAGAAGGTAGGCAACACCCCCAACGTTAAATATAACCCCTTGGTATATATATATACACGTATATTCTCTTCTTCATATATATTTTACATATATATATATATTATATATATATTCCTCCCCTTTTGGTGTTTTGTGCAGCTTTTTGTTGAAATCTTCCTTTTGTGCCTTGAGCCTTATCTTTTCTCCTTTTTTTTCTGTGGTTGGCCTTTTTTTTTGAGCCTTCTGGTTTTGATTGCCGTGTTTTGGCCCACTTATTTTATTTATTCGTTTATTGACTAACTTCCCCCCTCACCCACTCACTCATTTAACACACTCACTCCATCATCATGCAGCACAATAATACCTCAACCATTTTCGTCTCCGTCCCTCCATTGTCCCTCCCTATCACCCCTTTCTAATTCCCAGCCCCCTTTTTCCATTTATTCACCAGGTAGTGCGTGTGAGCTCATCTCCCCACTGTAGCATCCTAGATCTAGGTCGAGTCGTAATGGTGCAATCAATCAAACTACTCCTGAAACTCTCAACGGTTTCAGATTCAGGGAATGTCCAATAATGTCTCCAAAGCTTGAACATAACTTAGGTCACGGTTAAAATGTCATCCCAATGGCCAAACTCCCATATTCATTTTCTAATGTTCTTAAGCATATGATAGATTAGAGGCACAAGCAAAGGAAACGCAAAAAGAAACCTTTTTATTTCAGTCTAATTGAGTAACTTCATCCAGTCTAATGTTGCTAACCATCATTCCTGCTAATGTCACTTATCAAACCATCCCCTCTTTCACATTCACCAGTCGGGTCTCAGAAATTGAAAGTTGTACTTTTAGTTATCTCATTGTGAAAATGTCTGTAAATTAAACAGGGAAGGTAGTGAGTTGTGTCAAAATAAGTCCCTGGCTGCAGTTGGTAGTTGTGGATGGAGGTAGAGGAGTAGAGGACCCAGGAGGGACGGAGCTGCAGTGTTTCTCAGGCTGCACCTTTTTCTGGAGGCTGCACTCTTCCTTTCTGTCATTGCTCTGTTCTCATTCTGGCACTGGCTCTAACAGCAGCAACAGAACTGGATGGCTTTGACCTACTCTGGCTGGAAAAGACCTTTTGTGCTGTGAACACAGACACACAGATCACACAGATCACACATGTGCGGATATATGCATATTTGCATTGATGTACCCAGATATTTGCATAATGACACAGTCTTTGCTCCATACTCATGTAGATTATTTTCACTGGATGCAGAGGCTAAACACACGTTAACACATTTTATATTTATACATTTGAACACATTTCACACCCACATTTGTCTCACACACTTGCTTTTGAGTGTGTTGGCTGCTTCTTCCCAGCAGGTAGAGCGATTTCCTTTAATCTGGACCTTTGCTCCACCTAATGGTAGGAAGTTGTAATACCACTGTAATATTATTCTGTTTGTCAACACGTCATGACACCTTTAGGATGTGTAAAGATTCTCATACATCATTTAATTTGAAAATGACAGAGAACTGAATGTTTGTGAATTTGGTACAGGTAGGTTATTACAGTTAAAAAGAAGTAGATTCGACAGGGCCCCATATAAAGTGGGCTGTGCATGTAAGGTATTAGAGATCAAATAATCATCTTGTTCTTCCTTGATGTCACAGAGAGCCCCTCGCCCCACACCCCCTCCTCGGGGGGCCATTCTCCATCCCTACGTAATTAACTGAATCAAAATGGAAATGCAAAATGGCATGAATGGTTTTCATCATTATTCTCCTGTTTATCTCTGTTTTATCATTTAAGAAAGCCTGGCTATAACTTCTTTCCACTTCTCACACTGGTCATCTGGTCATGTTCTGATTTAACCATGTTTCTGTTACAGGAGGAATTTTCATGATATTTTGTTTATTTTGTCCATTCATTTATTTATCTTTTTTCCCCATTCAGCATATAACAGAAATGAGCCCTTTACCCTCTAGAGAATGACTTCAATACCATAAACTGTTGACTTTCTCATGTGTGTTCATTTATATCCAAAGTCTGCATGTGCTTTGTGGTCGCCTGTCTTTGTGTTTCTATGTTGTTGTTTGCTTGTCTTGCTTCCTTTTGTCTTTGTGTTTAACGTCTGCTGGTATGGAAGAGAATATTTGTTATTTGTATTATACAGGCTATAGTTAAAGTACTGTTAAAACAGTGTGTGTCTGTGCGTGTATTAAACAGTTCATGTGGACGTCCAGTGTTACTAATAACAGTTTTAACACTTCAGCCACAGGACCCACCCTCACCATGCTGACCATTCTGTTCCAATCCATTCCAACATGGTCCATTTCACATTTGGTTTTCATTTCATTTTGTTGGACTACAGCCTGATCTGTTCCAGCCATTCTACACAGTTCTTATGGAGGAATTTAATAGTTCTCTAAAATGAACCACAAAATTTTGAACTTTGACCAGTTAATTTACTTGAGGCTGCTCTGCTCTGTTTATCACTCGTTTCTTCACCACCTTATTGTAACTTCAACTGGGAACACAGCTCCACAGGAAGTTAACGAAGTTAAATAAGGTTGCACCACACACACCTGTTCTTAGAATGGTGGAGGTTAGTTGTTGCGACATATTTACACCTGCTACTTCGGGTGTGACTGAGGATGTGTTAAAGGAGCTGTTTGGATGTTTTGCTGCTGCTACGTAGCTAATATTAACTTTGCACACCAGCCTAGAGGAAACCATGAGTTCAGGATGAAACTTCATTCCTTTATTTGGCAACATCTCTCCAGAGATGGGAAGCAACATAATTGCTAACCAGCTAGCCTTGCCCATCCCATCACTTTGGAAAATGACTAGTAAATCAAACTTCACACACAAAGTGGACAGTAATGGTGATGGATATACAAACAGCTGGGTCAGCTTCTTCGCTTGCCTGTTCAAAGCATCTGGCCGTTTGCTGGTGGAACTATGAGAAAATTGCTGCAAACAGTGGAGTGACATTAGTGGCTGGATTGGAACAGTTAGAGGCATGGCGAGCAGGGGGACTGTGTTCAGCCCCCCCCCCCAAAAAAAAAACAAAGACTAAACTTGTGTTGATTTTTTTCGAGGAGTCCGTATGAGGGAGAGGGTCGGGATGAGGGGAGCAGGTGAGATTACAGAACAGCTTGAAAAACTGAAAACCTCCCTACAAACCCCTAGGCTCTGCCAAACCGCCTGCCAATCAGTAGACTGGAGCCAACCAGTAGATGATCTGAGCTTGTGAATGGCTGGGAGAGGGGGGTGGAGCTGGGATGGGTAATTGGTTGGTGGTGGTGGTAATAGCTAACCAATCAGGGGGTGCGAGATAAGCAGCGAATGATCGCATCCCAGAGAGGGAGTGATGGTGTGGAGGATGACCTGCATGAAGAGGTGTGTGTGTGTGTGAGAGGGCATGTGTGGATGAAAGTGGGGAAATCAGAATTGAAGTACCCAAATGTGTTTGTGTGTAAGTACACATAAAATGCTCACAGACACACACACACACACAATTTGATACACATGTTTGGCATCTAACCAGTGCACACACAAACACACACGGGTACTGAAATTTTATTTATTTTTCTTGCTTTTTGTCTTCATTCAGTTCCACAACCTCATCCTCTTTCTCTGCCCCCGCCCCCACCCCGTCTCTTTTCTTGTACCATTTCGAAATAATTCTCACTTTTCCTAAATTTCTCTTTCCCCTTCCCTCTGTCCCCCCTTTTTCTCTTCCTACTATCTCCTCCCCCCCGTCTCTTTCACTGTGATCCCCTCCACTTCTTTTCCTCTTCCACCTTCACTCAGGTCCATGCTGAGCAGTACGGTGGACAAGTCAGAAAAGACGTCCGGCGGTGTTCTGTCCTCTTCTTCCAATAACGATGAGAACAACTCCTCACCAGGATCTGGAAACACTGGTAGGTCATGAGATGCCTTCAGTGTTTTAAATCGCCCTTTAATATCCATATTAATATTTCAGCTCCTGCTATTTTCCGTGCAGTTCTCCCTCCCATCTCTTTATTGCTCATCTTTGACCCCCATTTCGCCTCATCCTCTCCAGGCGGCACTGGGACCCCTCCAGCCATCGCCAGCCAGAAGGACTCGGCCAAGCCACGCTCGTTGCGCTTCACCTGGTCCATGAAGACCACATCGTCCATGGAGCCTATGGAGATGATGCGTGAGATCCGCAAGGTGCTCGACTCCAACAGCTGCGAATACGAGCTCCGCGAGCGCTACATGCTGCTCTGTGTCTCGGGCAACCCGGCGCGTGACGACTTCGTCCAGTGGGAGATGGAGGTCTGCAAGCTGCCGCGGCTCTCTCTCAATGGTGTGCGTTTCAAGCGGATCTCGGGCACATCCATAGCCTTCAAGAACATTGCCTCAAAGATTGCCAATGAGCTCAAACTGTGAGTTTGGAGGAGCAGTGAGGAGAGATGAGTTTAAAGGTCGGAGGAGGAGGTGGAGGGATGATAGCGAGGATGAAGATATTGATGTAGTTAAGTTGAGAATGCGCTGGAGGTCAGGAGGTAAGCTAAAGGGTGGGATCACTTAAAAAAATAACACACTTATGTGGACACAGGTCTGATGTAGGGCTACTGGTTCTCTGTGACTAGAAAAAGTTTCTTTTCTAGAAGTTTTGTTCCTTAAGTTCTTGAGGCCCTGAGAGTAGAAACTCTGAGTTGTGAAGTACTTACAGACCAAGGTCTCCTCTCTCCCTGCCGAGCTTTTTTTTTTTTTTTTCTCCACCCCCTCACGTTCTACTTAGACGTTCCAAACTTCTGCATGTCCTATCTGCTCTCTGTTTTTTAGGAGTCACACTTTGATCACTTTGACCACTCCTGTCACTTCTTCCTGCTATTTATTCCGTTTCTCTACGCGGTTCTGCGACCAGGTCCTTTTGGGATGGGTGGGGGGGGGGGCACTTGGTGAAAATGAGAGTTGGATTGAGGACAATGAAAGTGGAGGAAGGCTGAAAAAAGTGTTCTACATTCTCTTTGAATGGTTGACAGGAAGTTTGAAGCCTTATTTAACTGCAAAACTCAAAGAATTTCTCCTGATTGTTGAACTGAACGGACTCCACCAGAGCCACATCAGAGCCCCGACACATGTGCACACACAACGCCTACACTTACACACCTACAAATGGATTCTCAATGGATGGACTCTGCTGTTGTCAGTTAACGGGCCCCCTCTGCCCTCCACCTGCCCACCCAAACCTCCCCTCCTGCCCCGAAATCCTCCCTCCCTCCTCCCCTCACATGGACACATACACACTGACACTCTTCACCTTCCGTTCTTCCTCTGATTTCAGACTGAATTCAGCACAAACACATCCATCTTTCATTTCATCACTCCCTCTTCCTTCCTCATTTTTAATTTCTCTCGCACCATCAGGTCCGAGGAGGCCAGTTAGACTTGATTTCATCATTGACAGTATGGGCTGAAACTTTTAGCCCGTATTTTTTCTTCTTTTCTTTCTTTCTTTCTTTCTTTTTTTTATTTGAGTTTCTTCTTATTTTATGGCTTTTAAAAGAGTTGTGCACTGGAAAAGAGGGGATTACTGGGACCTGGGGAGGGAAGGACAGCTCATGGACGGGGTTGTTGATGGATTACATGTTGCCTTTCTTTGAAAATTTAAATTTGGGGCTCCTTTTTGTTGCATAAATCAGCACACAAAAGCTCCAATAGGTTCATGTGTTTTCTTTAATGTTGGACTCACTTCGGTTGGCTTCATGCCTTCATATCTAGATGGTCAGCCCTGAACAGACGCATTTTTGTTGTTTTCATTTCTTAAATTTGCCCTTCCCATCAAACACACAACAAAGGTGTCATTGGAGTATGTACCAAACAGTATATGTGTGAGTGTGTGAATGTGTGTGTGTGTATGAGAGAAGTAATTATAAAAGATCACTGGAAAAAAAAAAAAAGCAAAACAAAAAGAATTGACGACAACGAATGGTGAATTGTTTTCTTCTGCTAGTTTTGATTTGATAATATATTTTTGTGTCGTTGATCATTTTGGGTTTGTACAGATTAGGATTTTTTTTATTATTTTTTTCCCCCTGCGGTGGGGGGGGGGGTCATGTCAGATCATATCATTGCTGCCTTTTCAGTGTCGTGCACCTTTAACACACACACATACACACATACATTTAACATCCAAACAAAGTTCAAACTCAGTGTTTCACTTTCAACACAAGCCCCCTGAGATGTAGGAGTTCTCCATGTATTTAATGATGATGGTGGTGGTGACAACTACTGCTCCTTCATTTTCTTTTTCATGTCTTTTAGTTTTGCAAGATTTTTTTTCCCCCTATTTGTTTGTTTGTTTGTTTTTTTTTAATGGCCTTAATGGTCCAGAACAGCTTGGAGAAGAGACAGAAAGCAGGAAAGACTTCTTTGTCTAAACATTTTCCATAACAGAGCACATATTGGCGTTTAAAACCACAAACCAGAAGAAGTCAATTCCTTTTCTCTCTCTCTCTCTTTGTGTATTCGATCCTCCAGTTTGTAGAATCAAGAGAAAAGACACGTGCACAGAGTTGGGTTGGGTTGGATTTTGGGGGGGGGGGCACGACTGAGTCCTGTCAGCTGGTTGTATCTAACTGAACACTTTTCTTTCTCTCACAATGACACACTGTCATTTTTTTCTTTCAGTTTGTAATATGTCAGATTTTTCTTTCAAAGTTGATCATTGTATTAAGGTGCTGGGTATTGGATTCTAATTATTATTCTGGCTGTTGCTGTTATATTATCTCTTTCAGGGTTGATTTTATTTTACATTATTTCATTTTACATTGCTGTAATTTACATTGATTTTAAATGTGTTTTGAGCAAACTGTAACTGTAGTGGTGGGTTTTTGGGGTTGGGAGGGGTGATCAACTCCTGAAAAATGTATTATTTGTTTGTTTTCTTTTGTGCAAAGACAAAATTATGAAAAATTACAATGATAGTAATAAAAACAATGATATGATAGTGTGACTATAATCCATGGTATGAACAGTTAAGACTGTTGCAGGACTGGCTGTAGATGGATCCACGTTTGGAGAGGCCATTTTACCTTTTTTGCTGTTGCAGTATTTGAAGTTCAAGTTGATTGGAAAACAGACTTTTCCAAAGCAGCTCACCAAATTAGACCTTAATACTCACCTTTGTAGTTGTTCTGGAGCTTTCACTCATATCACATGATTTTCAGCAGCAGATGTTCATTTGATGGAACAGAAAGCTTTGTGTCAGCTCTTTACCCATCAGTCCCATGAAAGGGCATGTTTCTCTCAGCCTGTGCTTGTTTTATAATGAAGGTGAAATATTTGGATCAGCTGTTGCCTCAGACCGACACAAGGGGGAGCTGTGGGAGAAAATCTGTGCAGCTTGGAGTAAGATTCTCCAGGTCTGCTTTTAGGAGTTGTGTATTCCACGTTTTGTGTTTTCCAGTGACAGGATTTCTGGCACAAAGCGGGTAAAAAGTGTTCAGAGATCATGTCACACTTGTCAATCACCTGCTTTAATATCATTTATAGACTGTGCTTTTATTGCATGATTGTTGCTTTCACTTCTGTCTGAACGTCACATCATGTCCCCCCCCCCCCGTAAAGCTGCGTTGTTTAGAGAGCATCGTTAGTTTTAGCTCAAATCCAACAGTGTGTCACAGCTCGACAGTGAAGGTCCCCTCAGACTGACCTTTCTGTCCTGCAGGTCCTCTAACATTCCTCCTGTGGTGGTGATGTGTTTTTGACCTGATGAATAGAGATTTGAGTCACTCCTCCATCTCAAGCACCAGTTTGTCAAACTTCACTTTTTGGAGCTGTTTATTTGTTGACAGTAAATGGCTGCAGTCCCTCCCTGGTGCTCAGGCATGCTGGAGCTGCAGGTGGCCCAACCTGTTGGGGCACAACAGATGGTGTTGTGACAGGATTTGGCATTTGAGAACAGATGATGTGCATATGAAGCTTTCGCTCTCACTCACACACAGCTATCAGTCAGATTGTGTGTTTCTGTGATTTCAATGAGTTAAGAGAAGCTCCTGGACATCCAATGACTATCCCAAATTGTGTCATTTGGTCATTTCTTTATTCTAAAAAAAATAAAAACAAAAAACAAAACAGTCTCCACAATGTAAACAACTTCTCACATACAGTACACAAGCATTTTTGGAAACAGAAAACAAGTCCAAGCAAAGTCAACAGTTGAGCCACATTAAAGCCAAATGTAGTGATGTGCTTCTTCCATTTCCACTCAGTGCTGCATGGAGTCGAAGCTGGAGGCCTCTGCCAACAGATGAGGTGATGAGAGGCAGGCAAGAAAATAAACAAATGGTACCACAGGAAAAATAGTGCTCAGTCATCAACACTTGTCAAAAATGTGACTGGCTGGGAAGGAAAGTGCAGCATTTCCTGACAGTGAGTTGACATTACAGCAGAAACCAGATGCCCCGTGACTCCCAGGCCTCCTCAGAGGGGCAGACTGACTTTGGACTCACAGCGTCACACCTTATATATCAAGTTCCACCACTGAGCTGGACCGTCTCCGACAGAAACACTGACCTAAATGAGCTGCTGGCAGCTGAACAGATTAAACACACTTCTGCCGCTCCTGTCCGAAGTATCCAACCTCTGACATCCACCGTTCCACATCTCATCTGAGTCATCCTCCAAACTTCACTGTCATTCCAGGATTCAGCACAGTCTGGCCACAAAGAGGTCAGGTTGTTTTGTTCTTGTTGAAATCAACCTGAACGAGCAGCTGCAGTCGTGTTGTTAGACTCGCACCTTCAGGCAGAATCTGGGTTGCCGTCTTCCACTGTGCAAAGTTAGCAGTTAACACTCTAACCCGGAAGAAGTAAACTCTTGTGATGCTCAACAGCTAAACTGGACACGTGGGGCAGCACTGTGTGACAATGTGCTTTTAAAGCAGTGACAGACTTTTCAGTGTACACAGAGGTCAGAGGTCACCCCATCACTCAGCAGAGTCCGGCTGTGCTGACAGGTACGTTGTTCAGGAGGAAGAGATGTGAAACAGTAGGGCTTCAGCACTGAGCCAGTGAAAATGAGCTTTGGAAAGGTCCTGTTGAAATGTGAGACAGTCCAGTCACGTGTTGAAAGGCTCCTCTGCTCTTTAGTGCTCAGTCAAGAATTATCACATAAAGTATGCACTATCTAAACTACTTACAGTAACTACCTTCCTATCTAGGGCTCACCTTCAGGTCTAATAAAAACAAAAACATCACTCCAGTAAATACTAAGAATACGTGGCTATGAGAGACATCGAGCTGTGATAACCTGCTCTTTTCCCATTTTTGCCCAATTCGGAACCAACAGCCAACCATGACCAGCTGAAGAAATAAACTCACAGCTTTGACGAACAAGCTCAGTTTCTTTGCAATAGTACCGTCCCTCCTCTTTGGGGGAGTCCAAGTCTTTAAAGCAAAGCTTAAACAGAAAAGAGTTCATCACACGCTCCCTCTGGATGATTTTCTAAACTACACAACCTCAGACGAAGGCAAATTCTCTTTTCCATTTCATTCATTCAATTTTCCTGAAGACTGTTTGGATGATTCCTGCCTGCTAAAAACTACAGTACAGATGTGTGTGTGTTCAACCACACTCCTCTGTGATCCAGATGTTCAACTCTTTCAATGGAGACAAGTTGGTTTTTGGTCTTTGTGGTCATGGTTTTCCTCCAGTGTCTTCGTTTTCTTCAGGGAAGTGTGTATATAGTGCTTGTTTGAGTTCCCATGGTGTGTGTGTGTCACACTAGATAACTGGTCTGGAGGTAGGTGTTTGTCAGTACACTAAAGGGGCTGCAGGCATCACCAAAGGGCCCTCATATTCTGCTGTCACACTTCACAAACTGTGACGTCGCCTCAGGGACCTGAGCGTGGTCAAGCCACCATTTAGTGATGTGATGCATAACAGCCGGCGTTACAGGGTCAAGAGAGTTTCTTGGAGAAAAGGGAAAGTGTTGTGTTTGTCTGTGAACTCAAACTGTGTGTGTGTGTGTGTCTGTGTGCGTGCAGGTATGAGATCAGTGTGAATTGGGCTGCTCCACTTTGAGCCCAACCAGCGAGGGAGGCATCTGCCCTGCAGCAGTGGAGGAAGCGCTGGGAGGAGAGGCCCTGAGGCTGGAGCCTCCGGTAGAGGTGGAGGAGGAAGTCACTGCTGGCCGGATGAGCGGAGGTGGTGGGTGGTTGTGTGGTGCTCGGTTCTGGAGTGGGCGTGTCTGGAGGGGAGGCGGCTGGCGGAGAAGGCTTGGGGGAGCTGAGGGAGGAGCAGGTCGCAGCAGCGGAGGAGGCTGAGACAGGGAAGATGGGGTCTGTGTCGAAGAAGGGGGAGAGGAACTTCCAGCTGCGTCTGACGGAGAGTCCTCCATTTTGACCTGAGGGGGGGAGAGGAGAGGGTTCACAGGGGCAGCCAAAGAAGATGAAGTGAGGTGAAGAGAGAGACAGCTGGATGCGGTGGTGGTGGTAAGAGACAAGCGAGGAAGATGAAAGATAAGAGGGGACAGATGCAGATGACGAGGAAATGCATGTTCAGCTGGAACCTCCAGCAGACAATAGGGAGGAAAGTCAAAATGACATATCTGTTGAGTCCACTCCATAGATATGATGGAACTATTTTACATTAGTCACAAGAAGTTCAGGGAGGATCTGCAGCTCCTGGAAGCTAATGGAATAATAATAAATATGAAAACTTGTCTCTCTGGACAGTTTTCTCCAAATCAATTTTCACCATTTTGTGTACCATCATAAGCAGGTAAGACAACAGCAATTTTGAATCTACGTTACAATATACCACTTCTTTAGGTGCAATTCACAAACAGACACAAAACTTGTCACTTTTTTTTATTAATTTTTATGAAACATAACATTTATCTTTCTTTTTTTTTTTTTTTTCTTCTTCCCGAGAATGAACTGATCCAAATGACTAGTACAGTGTGACTCATCTTAATGTCTGTGTCACACTGTTGTACTGGGTGACACATTCCTTCATGATCTTCAACACACCCTGTAGGGTTTAGATTTTCAATTAGTTCCTTCCTACTGCTACAAACACTATCTAGTGCACCAACTGTGTATTCATCTGCAGGTCCATTACAAATGCATCTTTCTGTTTGACTAACATTTGTCCCAGTCAGGCCTCACCTCGTCTTCTTCCGCACCTCCATCCGCAGCTGCTGAGATCTCCTCGCTGCTCCTTCTGGGGTCTCTCAGGTCTCGGCTGGTAGCCACCTGCTCAGCCGCCCACTCCCTCAGCACCTCATCCAGGTTGAACCTGCGTCGGTAGCTCACGAAGAACGAACTCACCTGAACCCAAAGAGCAATGTGAAGAGTTAGAAGAGAACCACAGAAAGCTGTGCTGCATTTAAGGGCACAGGTATTGAAAATGAAGGACAGCTGAAAAAGGATGGATAATGGAGATTACAGTTATCCTATAAAGATGAAGCAATGAAGGGGAAGTTGAAGATGAAAAGCTGATCAGAAGCTCAAAGAGTAAACTGTAGGATTGAGGGTAGTGTGAGGTTGGAGATGATGAGATGATCATAAATCTTTCCCTCAACACCTGAGATGGATGATGCTCACCTGAGCTGGTGTCTTCGTCCCTATCACCTCTGCAATAGCTGCAAAGTCTTTACCATAACGGCGGATCGCTGAAGAGGAGACAGAAGAAAGAAAATCAGGTTTATGGCATGTCTATGTGTCAGTCATTTGGTTGCCCTTAAAAATCTGCAGAAGCAGCTGCTTACTTTCTGCCTGTCAGAGAAATGGCGCAGTGTGCATCAGAGGAAAAAGGAATGAATGTGGAGTGAGCTGGCGTGTCGATGTGTATTTTCTGTTAACCTTCATCTGAGGTCAGCTGTCTGAGCGCACCTGCTATTTAACAGGCCTGCTCTGCTTCAAACTCACATCGTTACACACATTCATATCTTTCAGCTTCTGCTCCTTCTCCTACTGTTAGAACTGCACAGCTGCAGTTGGTGGGGAAGGCACACTGCCTGCAGCTGCTCAGGGAAAAGGAAGCCTTTTCTTTCTCTCTTTATCAAATCTTAAATTTACTTGACTTGTGGATGAGCACCACAGGTTTAAATCTCTGCTCCTATAAATTAGCCGAGCAATTCTCAACCTGATATTATTTTTGTTGATAACTGAATTATGGGAAACATGACATTTATAGTTCATGGATGAGTTATTTTGTTCTTGTGAATAATTAAAATTTGGCATAACTTTTACGTTTTCAGGACCAAAACAACAAGACTCCTGTTACCTGTTGAACCCCAGAACAATTTAGACTTGCATTGCTACATTTTACATCTGATCAGGGATCAGTGTGAATGACAATAAAAAAACAATAGTAATAATGAAATTGATTGAACAGATTGTATAAGGGTTATAACCATGTTATTGCAGCATCTCGGGATCAACTCTGACTCAGGATTTGTGCTGTGTGTAATCCCCCCCCACTTCCTGTCAGCCTCTGCTACTTCCGGTTGTAGGAATACAGGAGTAGAAGCCCCAAAAATAATACTTAAAATTCCACATCAGCCAGCCACAACTAAATATCAATGGCAACAAATTATCCTGACACACAAGTCCTGTGAAAAACCTCAAAATTTCTCTCTCTTAGACAGCTGTGTGTCTTTAATTGATAAAGTGCTGTGGATACTAAGATGGAACAGAAGCAGCTTTACATATCCCATCGCATTAATTCACTTTCATTACAGATGGAATCTGAATCCCAGTAGCTCCTTTTTTTCCAGCTGCAGATTATCCTGAGCGAAACAGCACAGAGACTTAATAAGATCTTAGTTTTGGTACTAACAAGGCATGGAAACTGATCGAAACTGATGCTTGCTTTTTCAACTCATTAAGAACCATGAAGTTAGAGATAGAGAAAACGGCTCTGACACTTAGTTCTTGGGTTATTTCTGACCTTTAAGGTCAAGCAAGACGAGGTGACGTGCAGGAAGAGGAGGATGGTGGAGCTTTCACTCACCTTGCACAGCTAGGAGCTGCTCCTCTGTGGTCCAACGAGAGTTCATCTTTGGGGCAGGCTGGAAGTCAGGCAGAGATTATAGTTTGATGAAGTATAGTAGGTGGTAAAAAAGAAGAGAAGAGAGAGGTGAAAATGGCTCAAGACAGCAAACACAAGATTAAGACTAATCTAAGTCCCACAAGGGGTGCAATAATATCTTGAAGGAGTTGAGGAAGGGCACAGTGAATAAATGAACGAGGAGAGGGGCAAACTGAAGAGAGATTACAGATGAAAAGTTAATACAACCAGGAAACAAAAAGATAAAGGAAAGAAAAGGTAGAAATACTGAAATGGGAAAAAAAGATTTACCTCTGCAGGTTTGAATGTGTCAACACCTTCATTTAGACCCTGTTTCAAACTACTGTTGTTCTGTTTTATAGACTGAACCTTGGAGAAAGAAATAGCGGAGGGGAAGACAGAGTTCATTTTCTGACATCTGAACATAAACACACAGGTAGTCAAAGTCTTGATGCTCTAACAAAGTAGGTTGATGCAGTTTTAAAATATGAAGCAGCAATAGATCTGCTGTTGCGCAGTTGTTTTGTAACCTTAAGTGTATTTCAAGTGCATAGAAACTTCACTGTGAACAAAGATATGATTAAAAGTCAGTTAAAAACATACTTGTCTTTTGAGTGACACCAACTGTGTGTCCAGTTGTCGTATAGTTAGCACCCCAGCATCGTGGGAGGCCGACAGGGACATGATGTCTCCCTGGTCCAGATGCATGCCTTTGGGTGGCCTGCGGCGGGCCCTGAGTGGGTGATGCCGGTACTGGGCCCCAATATTCTCCTTCTTTATTGGCCCCGAGCGACTGGGGGTGGCTTTTTCTGAGGTGGTGCTGCTGGGGTTTTGCTTCACAGCCTTTGTGGATAGAGGAATCACATAAATATCAGAAATGAGCTTCAGGCAGAATGATAACATTACATTTATCCATAATATATGAAGCTGAAATTGAAGGATATCGCAAACCTTGATTTAACTGGGCTTGCCTCCTCAAGCAAATCGTGACTGATAAAACACCAAAACATGTTTCATAACATGCACACATATTCTGTCAAACGACCACAATTTAGCTTTCTGTTGCTCACCTCTTTCTTGTTGTCAATCTCAAAGTCACTGTCACTGCCTGGGTCTCCTTCCTCCAGCTCATCATTACTACAAGACAAAAAAGGAAATTAAACTACACATACCCATGGAAAAGCTTTGGCCACATCCCATAATCTAAATTAAAACTGCTTGATTTTATCTAATTTATTCCCATAAATGCTCAAAAATGTCAACTGAAATGACAAAAGATCATGAAAAAAATCTTTTTTTTCCCCTGATGCTATTATTTCCGCACTATGACATGCTTATCAAGTGCCATTTAACAAGTGTTTTGTAAATGTCAGAACTCAGGTGAATAATTTCTAGGAGAACTTAATATTTTCTTTCTGCATGGCTCTTATTCTTCTTCATTCCAAACCTCGCCCCCTCATTCTCCATTTCCCCTTGCGATTACTATTAAAGTTTCATGATTTCTCATGCCTGTCATCTTTCTCTCTTTTGTTGACCAGCCTCCTGGCCTGTCGGTCCATCACTGAGGTCCTGGTCCTGGTCTTCTTCCAGCTGTAGTAGTACTTAACCAAACTGGAGATCAGCTTGTCTGGAAGCTACACAGAGGAAAGTAAGTATCAGTATGAAAATTATGTCAAAATTTTTTTTTAAATATACTTGTGTGTCTGTGTGTGCAACAGAGAGCTATCTTTCCCGTCTCTCACCATCTGCTGAATGCGATGGAAGCTTTTGCCGTGGAAGCTGAAGGCCTGTTCGAACAACACTTTATCCTCGACCGTCCACTCATCTGGGAAGGGGGTGAAGTTGGCGAGATCAGCCAGAGATCGCTCCACGTCATGTTTGTGCCACAACAACATGCCAAGGGCCTGACAAGGACATAAACAAGGATGAGAAATGGGTGTATCATAGGAGGGACCCAAAAAAGTATTAATTACTGTAAAATGTAGGAGATTTTTAACTTGACAGTACACATGAACGTACATTGTTTAATGGAAAGATAAAACCAACCTGCTCCATGTTGTATCCATGTTTCTCTTTGGCCATCAAGATGTACTCGTCCACTACAGTGAGAGAGGATTGGTTTAACATGAAAAATGGAGGGTTAAATATCAGTCATATGAGGGATGAAGAGATAAAGAACAAGAAAAGAAGATATTGGGTAATTATATGGTAAACTCAAGAGTTAGACAGGCAAAACAGGTATAGATGATGAAGATTTACAAAAGAGACTAAAAGATACGAAGACAGAGACACCAGGTGAGTGCACATAAACAGCAAGACTGAGCTTGTGCCAGTGAAATTAATCGAAGGTAGGTGTGTGTGTGTGTCTCTCTCTCTCACTCTCTCACTCTTACACATTGCATCAGAGAGCTGACTGTTGGGACACCACACCAACATGCTCCTTTGGTCCTTCTCATTGTAGCGCGTTGGACTGTCTGTAATAAAAGCAAAATAATACATTTTCAAACACTGACCTTCATATCTAAATATATTAATCACATTCACATTATCTCTGTGTGCTTCCTCTCTGTTCTCCATTTCTCTCTAATGCCCCAGCTGTCTATTCAGCTGACCTCATATCAACTTCTACTTGCTTCCTTGCTCTTCTTTGCATGCTTTATTCTGTCTGGACTACTACTTTGACTCCATTTTAAGTGTGAAGAAAGATGAGGAGACAGCAATGTGCTCAGACAGTGAAAGACCTGAGTGCTGCTACTCTGGTGCAGCGTCTTTCTCTGTATATTGTGGCGGTTATTTTCCCATTTTTGAGCTTCATTACATCTCATTCTCAAAGAAGGCATCAGTCTCTCACAAAGGTCCATTTCAGAATCTTTCCTCATAAAATTGTATTCAAACTGAACTTAAACTTAAAATGGCCAACTTTACTTGTATTCATCGCAACTACAGACTTTTTTCAGGAAAAAAATATGTTGAGGTCAATCTGTGTTTACTGTCGCAGAAATAATAAAATAATGGATTTCAAAATTTCAGAGGTAACCCTTTAGGAAACAAAGGCTTGACGCCCACCTCAAAGAGACCTTAACCGCACAATGTTATATGCAGTGCTAATTATTGAATATATATTCTAACTTTGAAGATTTTCTTTCATCCTCATTGGATTACTGTAAGTAAAGCCTTTACTAAACATACCCTGAGCATTTATTCAAACCTGCAAATCCAAGCTGTGTAGATGAAGCATCTTTCCAGAGTTCAATGTCACCGCTTTTACACTTCTCTTGCACAATTGTTGTTGCATGCCTTCTTACACACATTTTTTGGCTAGAATTTATATGAATTTTTTGCACTTTCCACCTGATCCTTAGCTGCCTGAATGACAAATTGACTTGATTAAGATTGTGGCCATGATATGAAGGGCTGGTACTGTGCTTATCACACCCTTATTAAACTGTGTTGACTCTCATTTAACACTAAACCAGGTAGAATAACACACTCAGGGGAAAAAACTAAAACTAAGGGCAGAAAAAATCTTTTCAGACCCTTTATGAGTTGCCTTCTCTATCTCTATTCTTGGATTTCCATAGTGGAAATCACTGGACACTTGGCCTTCATCTCAATGTCCTCTAGTCACCTCTGTGTCTCCTTCTCAGCCCTGTTGTCCTCCCTCTCTCTTTTCATCCTCCTTTTTATTGTCACAGTCATATCCTTCTTTTCCCATTCTTATGACGGTTTACCTGGTTTAAACTCTGGGATCTGAGCCTGGTAGTCTCCTCCCACTCTGATCATACTGTCTGTAGAAAGAGACAAGATTAACTTACGTCTCAGCAGTATTTCAAACAGATAGATAATATTTGGTAGGAACAGAGAATGGAGGGATGGATGGGTGGCAAGTATAAAAGTAACAGGGCAGGATAAGAGGACAGATAAAGGCGACGGCAGCAGAGGTATGGGCATGCCATCTATGGAGCAACGGAATACACAAATGAAAATGACAAGCTATTATTCCACCTTTCAAGTGTCTGCAATATCAAAGTTTGTAAAAAGGACCTCAGGAAGAGTTTTATCCAGGTAACTCTTCATCAGTGACAACCGAAATTAGATTTAATACAATTTTTGTCATCTGTTTTGGCAATGTAAATCTCATTTTCATCATGCATTTGTAATTGTTATGGCTTCAGTGTCTTTTGAGGCTACAGCTGTCGCCATATTTGTGTAGTTAAAGGTGTCTCACACAGTGAACAGTGTCAAAATTAAGTTATCATCTCACACTGAACATGAAACTCATTAATTCCCAATAACAACAATAGTGAAAACAGCTATCCCTGTCTGCATCATCCTGAGGATGATGCAGACCTGAGGATGATGCAGACAGGGATTGTTAAAATAGTTAGTCTCAGCTGTTGTGATGCTGGTCATTATCTAATTCTTAGCAGATTATGGATAAATGTAGTCAATATATCAATTTTTTTTCCAAAACAGGTGAGATCAGATAACATTACTGGCGGAAAACATTATCTTTTGTCCTTGATATTATTGTTTAGTTTTTAATTTGTCAAGAAAACATGCAACATATTTCATAGTTCTCAATTTCACCATAAAAATCAAATTTTTTCCCAAGTTTTACAATACAATTACACAGCTTTCTACAAGGCCTGGGCATAAAATGCTGCTAGAAACCCAGTGGATATGTAATTAGTTTTAACAGTGCAAACACTCACCTCATGTTAAAAAACATTTGGATGAAAATTTCCACAAATACAGTCTTATTTTAATCAAAACTCCAAGTTACAGTGGGTTTAACTGGTTAAAAAGATTCAGCATGCTATATCTAACTTGTTGTTCAACTTACTTGATTTTTTTAACTGCTTTGTTGTCAGTCAGCATTTACCACAACTCTAAGAAATAACATGCATATTTTTTTTTCTAAATAACGCTACCTGTGAAATGTTGTGGGTGGCGTAAATGAAGTTATTCATGCAGTGGTGACACTAGCAAGAAATAGGAATAAATAGAGAGGATGGCAAGAAGGGAAAGAAGAGAGACTACAGCAGGAGGAAGAGACAGATCACAGCTTCCACAGGGACCGTGGGCAGGAAAGGAGGAGAAGGGGGTGATAGAAACTGGAGTGGAGGTTAAGAAATTGGTGGGAAGAGATTGGAAAAGGAACAGAAAAGAAAAAAGGATAGAAGGAAAATCAGGCAGGATAGGGGGCACTGGCTGAGGAAAAAATTAGGGAGAAATGGGACTAATGGATGAGGAAGGTGAGGAAATTAAATGCAAGACTGAAGACAGATGGGGGAGGTGAAGGCAGGGGTGAATGTGGTGGCTGCAACAATCTGGGTAGTGAAGTGCCTTTAGACCAGTCTTTAACTATTCTTGTTGTATTGCTATGTTTGATCTAAGAATGTGTCCCAGGTCCATGTACAGGGTGATGAAAGATTAAATGAAAGATCAACACCAAGGGCAGAAGATGCTAAGGATGGAAGAGTGTCGAATGGGGGTTGAGGAGAGGACGTCAGGAGTGCAGTGTGCAGGGAAGCACTGCAGCAATGCCATGAATGCTACCAAAACAGATGCCATGCTTTATCTAAACAATTGAAATATCTTTAGTGAAGATTTTGTGCATCATTTGCATTAGAACAGCAAAGCCAGATAATAAGTCTATAACAAGTTACAAGTTCAATCAATAGTCAACACAGGAAAGGAATGTTCTAACCATGTGTAACCATTTACTAACCATGTTTCCCCGAAGTCTCTCCCAGTTCCTTTCCCCTCTTTCCCTGTCCTCATCCTGCAGGTGGTGAATCATCACCACCCCATGTTCCTGCAATGCCTGCTGCTCCCCTATCTCTATGAACTTCATACAGCATCATTTCTATGAGCTATATGCAGCTTCATGTGTTCCTGCCTGCATCAGTATTGAATATCCCCTCCTCCTGCTTTCATTCTCTCCTTACTCCACCCAACTTTGATTTCATTTGAATCTAACACATTAAGTGAAATAGTGAAATATGCCTAAGTTTAACATCTGTGTGTCTCTCTCTCTCTACCATGAGCATGTTCTTCATCGCTGCTCTCCTCCTCAGAGTGTGGTTGGCTGTTGCCATTGGTTACAGTCTTAGCTCTGCTCCTGGACAGGACCCCGGCCCCCGAGCGCTCCATCACTGAGGGCATATCTGTTAAAAAAAAAAAGAGGAAGAACCCACACACAAACCTTAAATATAAAATTATGCCACTTACACAACTGTTAAACATAATTTATTCAGCCCTGATAAAATCAGTTAACCAGTTTCAGAGATTCGGCTGCTGTGTTTTTAGATGATACCCTTTAAAACCCTATTCAGTGTTGTAGAATATAGTAGCACCTTCAGCCATTAACAGGAAGTACTCCCATTGTTTTCCCTGGAGCTGAATTTATTTTTTTCCAAACACTGGTGTATCCACAGTACACAAGAGAACTCATTCATACACTCCAACAACTCAGTTATCGCTCTCTAGCCCTGCTGTATCAGCATCAATATATAACTTGGCATCTCTCAAACCAAAATGACCTTGCATTGGCAATAGAGTGGGATAGCAGCCGATGAAGATGCAATGACATGAGTATTTGTTGGCCGGCATGCAATCTCTAGATTTCAGATCAAGTCTAAACTCCCATCTTCCACTGCCAAGAACTGACCTCAAGAGCACAGCTAAACTTTTTTCTTATCAAAAGTCTAACAGGGTTAGTAATCTGGTATGTAGTTTTTTTAATGTTACATCTCAAATGACTGATCAATCTACAGATATATAGTCTACAAATATTAACAATAACAAATGCAACTACAACTGAGAAACTTTATGTACTGTTGACTGATCACTTTCTGTTTTTCTTTGTGTTATGACAGTGAACTGAGTATCTTTAGATTTTAAATCAGAACTGTTTGCAACTATACACCATTTACTGAAATTGTATAAACCCCACAAAACCAAAACTTGTATGTTTATACAAACTAATGAAAAACGAAATGGTCTTTATTTGTAACTTTTGTGCATGTGAAAGAGACACACACGAATGTGCACGGCAACTGACAAGTGGCAGCATGTTTAAAAAAAAAAACAACAACAACAACGTAGATAAGTGCCACAGATAACATGAGAGCCCTCAGGTGAGAAGAGGCTTCTCACCTTAATTATCATCCAGTCAGTATTATATCGTTACGTGACCAAGCCTCGGTTTCTTCCTCTCTCTCTCTGCATCTCCAGCCCAGTGAGTCCCACAGTTACACAAAAGACTAGACGGTCTGTTCAGGACACAGCTCCACATGCTACAAAGTTTCCCATCGAAGCAGTTTCCTCGTACACAAACAGCGCGGTTACAAACGATAGCCGACCACAGACAAAGCCGTCGATATCTCAGAAAGATCGGGGTTTAAACACAAGTTGTATTCAATGGCTCTGAATCGCTTACACTTTGTTTTCTTTCGTCACATTAGCAACTTCATCTCCAGTTGAGCAACTTAAACGCGGCCAGAACAAAGCAGAGAGGCTCTATCCGTCATATTAAACATGGGCAGTTGCGCTGCTGGAGGGTGTGAAGGGTAATCTGTACTGCCTGAGATTAAACCACATCTAGCAAACTCAGGGCAGACAATACAAATGTCTCTGGCTCTCTGTGGGTCTTTGTCTATCGCTGCTCCGGGTGCTTCCCCCTCCCTCCCTCCCTCAATAAGGGGAAAAAAACGACAACAGCTGTCCCCTCTAACTTCACTGGAAGATCACAGATGCACCTCTGTCCACTTCAGTCAATCTCGTTTGGGGGAACCGCAGAAGATGTATAATCCCGCCCGGTTCACTTTCAGTGAGTTTGAGGGTCTGTGGTAGCCTCGGACACTGAGACGGTAGCCTCTGTCTACCACAATGGTCAACTTTTAAGAGCTACAGGCGCTCATATAAATACACAACAGCTAACTCAGCTAAATAGCACCCATTTGTAATAGTATTGCTAAACCACACACGTGCTGAGTTATTCATTTTCACTACCTCCGACAAGAATATGGCTTTTAAAACTTTTTGACGCTTGATTTCCGATATTTGGATGCCGGACACAATTATACATTAAGCAATAGAGTAAGGGTTGATTAATATTACGGGAGTTTAACTAAGAGCTCTCATTTTTTTAAACATATTTCTAATTAGGCAGTCTGGCACATCTCTCCTCTTCGACATCATACTGACATTAGCAGTCCTAAAGTGACTAATGGTGTGTTCACGTATGTCTCAGAAGTACGGTGGTAGGTCTGTACGTGTTAAAATACTGCTATTACAGTACTACATGGACTCGGCTCTAATATTTCTTAAAATATATATATTTTTTTAAGAACCAACTCATTTTCAAGCCTCGCCAAAAATATAAGGGTGAGTGATTGAAATTGAATGAACCGCGTTAGTTCAGTAATGATAAATGTTGCCACAGATTTCCGGAGCAGTTATCTGTGTGTCACACTTTGAAGTCCTTTTGTTGTCCACACGTTAACGTTGCTGTTACTACAACTGACGCTGTTGTCTGCTGCCCCTGGCATGGGGCAAAAACTCGCTCTCTGGGTTATTATAACTCTAATTGGCGGTCCGTTTTGGGACGTTTGACCAATAACTGCCACACTTTGGACGCCCCAAGTCATTTCTGGCTGCTGAACAATAAAAACCAGGCGACATTTGCCCGCTCACCAAAGTGCAGTGAGAAGTCAAACCTAGTTGGTCGGTAGGATGCTAACGTTAGCCAGTTAGCTTGCGGCTAGTACCGTCTCGTTACATTAGTAACGTTAATAGTTGGAAGTCGAGATAACAGTCACACTGTACCTGTGTTTGGTTTCTCTCCGCTTTCCCGCACTCAAAACTTATCTGCGCCTCTGGTCGCGGTTCAAAATCCCCCTGGAGGTGCTAAAAGATAAGTAGCGGACCTAAAACGTCTTAATTTCTGCCTAATTGATGGTCACAGTCAGTACAATGAAGTGAGCAGCATGGATAGATGGAAGCAGCCGTGAGTGCGAGAGTGTGCCGGGGAGCCGGACAGCACCCGGAGAAAACTGAGGTGGACATCCGCCCGGATGCGTTCGCCTCTCCCAACCAACCGTTTGGATTGACGAAAAGTAGTCCTGAAAACCTCAAAAGTGTAGCCTACTCCTGATTTTGGGTTATTTTCTCAAAACGCGTCATATGATACCTCAGAGTGTCGTGTCGAGCTCTCTTGAATGAAAAGCTTTGGTAAAAACAAAAGCATATATATTTTTTATATTTACCTGCTAATTCACACTATGATCATATTGAACCGTTAATCTCGTTAAGTACCATCAGAAAGAACATGCTGTTACATTTTATAGAGGCGCTTTTTGTTATAGACTCTTAATCTGCCATCCATCAAAATCCCATAAATTAGGGACTACTTGCCAGTGTGTCGGCGGAGGGATTCGTCAACTGTGCGTCTCCGTGCTGAGCCAGGCTGTCCAGACTTGCGCTGATGTATGCATGGTGGAGAGAAGGGCAGCAGAGTGGGCTGTAATTGAACAATTCACTGTGTATGTGTCAGTGTGCACGCGTGAGAGAATGCACACTAACACTATCACGCACCCAAGAGCGTGCGTGACTTTGCCCGTGACCCGACAATGACACAGATAAATGGCCTCATTTACTTTCCAGATTTTTTTTTTTTTTTTTTAATTTAAAATGTCATACAATCCAGAGTTCTTCCTTCTGCCTCTGTGTATGTGTGAGTGAGTGACAGTGTGTGCATCTGCCTGTGCATATGTGTTAGAGTGCACAGGTGGACCAGTGTGAGCGTGTTGGTGAACAGAATAGGGAGTGATAGCAGCAAGAGGATTTCTCACACCTGATGCTGGCAATGAGCACAATTACCCACAAAAACACACACTCTACCTGCTGTTGTATTCGCAAATGCTTTCTGTTGACATGTAACTGTCTAACACACCCATCCATCTTTTTCTGTACCTTCTCAGGGTACCCCACATTTCTTCATCACCCCAGTTCCATCCCTCTCCCTCCTTATCTCAATATCCTCTGTGATGTCTCTTGTTTTCCATCCACCTATTTCTCTCCACCCTTCTGCTTCCTGCTCCTCTCAGCACCTCCTCTATTTGCCCACCTATTTTACATCTCCTTCCTTTTGGTCCTCGGTCCTTCTCTTATCCCAATACTTTCTTCCTCATCTTTTCTGTCCATTTCTTCTAGCTCCTGAATATCTGCCCTAATTCCTTTCCTCCCCCCTCTCCCCTCTCCTTTCTGTCTAGCCCTCTGCTGGATTTTTTGTTTCTCCTCCTTTTCTCTAATTTCTCCTTTCTCCCCTTGCCTCCTCTCTTTCTGTCCATCCATTTTCCTTGCCTACTCTGCTTTCCTCCCTTCCTTAATACTACTCCCCCTCCCTTTCTCCCCTGCTCTTCCACCCCCCACCCCCCCACTTCCTCTCTCCAGTGATGACTCCTCTCCTGTGTCTTTCCTTTCTACCCCCTTCTCTGCTCCTTCTTCCCTTCATCTCCTTCCTCACACTCCTCTTCCTCATCTTCCTCCTTCCTGTCTCTCTCATGTCGCTTTCGATTTCAACAGTGTGTGTGTGTGTGTGTGTGTGTGTGAGCGTACATACGTGCAAATTCTTCCCTTCCCCTCCCCCCATCGTCCCCCTATGGTGACACAGTACAGCAGTTTCGCTTCGTTCACCTCCAGCCCCCCACCTTCTCCTCTTCCTCCCCTTCCAGTCTCATTTCACCCCTGCCACCTTCTCCTCTCCCCTCCCTCCCCCCCCCCCCCCACCACCACCACATCTCCTCTCCTCTCCCCTCCTCTCCCTTCCTCTCATTAGCCAGTGTCCATGAAACTCACCATTGCACTGTCTCTCCTCTTGCTCAGTCCTCCAGTCCCTAACACATCCTCCCTAATGAACTGCTACATCTCTCCCCTCCTCCCCTTCTGCTTTCACCTCTCAGCTGCCTACTTTCATCCTTCTCCTTTTCCTCTGTCTGTCCTCAACTCTCCTTCTCCTGTTCTGTCCTTTCCATTCACCACTCTGTCTTTCCCTCCCTTCCCTTTCCACCGCTTGGTTTCTCTCTTCGATCTTTCAGAACTCAGTGTCCCTCCCACTCTCCCTTCAGCTCACTCTTGTTTTCTCTTCTTCCAATTTGTTTCCTCTCTCCACCTGTCTCAGTCCTACTTAGCTGTCTGGTCTTCTTGCTTGTCTGTTTCCTTGGCTGTCTCCCTTCCTTCATCTCCCTGTTTTCCTCCACATCTCCTCTCTACCCTTACATCTCATACTGAGTCCCATCCATCCTTCCCTCCCTCTTCTGAAGTCTCTGACTTCTCTGTTATGCATGGTCTAGAATCAGATGTAATAGAAGAAACTCCTGCATGCTGCAAATATAAATGTGGTGGACCACCATATATTGGCCTTCTCTGTATTGCAGTACTCACCTTAATATAGGTATAACAAAATTATGTAATTTTAATGTAATTTTTGGACACCGACTGCCACGACATCACCTCCGCCCCACAAAGGACAACATATTACACATTTATGTCATTTAGGACCTAAATGTATCAAATGTATATCCAAACTGATGTAATTTATGTAAGGATCTAAAACATATTTACTAAATTTCTTAAAATAAAATGCACTGAAAATGTTTATTTCATTTCAATTTGACCATGACATTTCCACACAAATCCGGATGGTAATCTGTTAGCTACTTTATTAGCTTACTTGTGTGCAAATCTGATATTTTGCTCAGAGGATAGGACTAAGAAACTGGGTATAAAGAACATAGACAACAGGTTTTTCATTGGGATATGCTTGTCCTCAATGCAGTTTCAGACAGTGTGCCAGAAATATCCTAATACTGTAAAAATTCTGTCCAAATTTTATCACTGTGGTGAAAAGTTTTGGTTGTTATCAAAACCACCATGAGTTTATAGTTTGGGGAACGTGGAAAGAGCATGTCTGGTGCAGAAAACATGGAAGCCCTGCAATCAGCTAATTAGAGGCAGACCTCTTGTCAAAGCCAAATTTTTGCTTGATGGTTGTGAAAAGTCAGAGGGATCACCCAAATTATCACAAGCATCAGTCCCCTAAATAAATATCTATACCTACCTTCATCAGTGGCTGCTATAATGCTATGCTATAATCCAGCACTCCCTATTTCTCTAGAATTGTGCTATTATTGGAAAAAAAGCCCCCCAAAAGGCTGGAATGACAAAAAAAATCTCCTCTTAAATCAAGAATGATTTAATTATTGTAATAATCAATAATATAATTATCAGGGTTTTCAGTGGAATTGATTCATTTCTCACCCCCAAATATGAGCGCTGCAAGGCCCAGATCAGCTGCATAATCATCCACAAATCATTTCTAATTATTGCGCAAATATAAATGTAAAGCTACAGAAAAATAACAGACATATTCAGGCCAGATGTAGCTGCACAACAACCACATTTCATCACAGCAGAACAGTTGCAGCACACACACCCAGTGAGAGAGAGAGATATGTCTGGTCTATGTTGTGTATTTCTGCACTGCAGGGCTCACTGTGTTGAGAGGCCTCATGCTCATCTACCATTCTCCTCTGGTTCGTTCCACCCTGCATCATTTGATTCCTCTCTCATCCACCACCCCTCTCACCTTTAACTTCTCTCCTGCCTTCTTCCTCCTTCTTCACCCTTTCCTTTTCTTATACTCAGCCTTGTTCCGTTTTATCTATCCCCCTCCTTTGCTGTCAGCACCATCGTCTTCCTCAATGGTGTTGGTGTTTGCCTGCATAGTCTCTGTTCTTATCTATCTATCTATCTGTCTGTCTGTATAACTTTATTATTTATTTCATTGCTGGTATCTATGTTCATAGATATGTGAGTCTCCCCCTCTCGCTCTAAACACACACACACACACACACAAACACACACACACACACACACACAAACACACATATATATGTATATATATATAAATACGTGTCTGCACGTCTGTGTGTAAACATGTGTCTCTGTGGCTCTGTTAGCATGTGTTTGCCAGTATGACTTGATGTGGGAGGGGGCAGGCCCATTACACAACCATGCAAGCAATTCCACAGCAGAGAAATGTACAAAGAAGTCTTATATGTTTACAGAGAGATGACGAAAAAGTAGAAGCCATACAGAGTCAGTTCTCCACTTTCCGCTGCAAAAACAGTTGAACTGTTGATGTTTGGCTGTATGGCTCAGCTGTATGCAAAAACAGAGACAGGAATAATTATACAAAGGGAATCAGGCCTCAGTAGCAACTCTCTGTCCCTCAACGCGCCCCCTACTGACACATGAAATAAATAGTTTTTTAACCTACGCTGAGACAGACTCCCTGAAGACAAAAGACTGTAGGCGGGGTTTGAAGACTGGGCCATCTGCGTGCTGTGTGAACCCCCATTACAAGGCCGTTATATGCATTATGAAAAGTGGGTAGGCTTGTGAAGATGGCCATTTAATATCCCACTGGACCCACACTCATGACCAGTTATTTATTAATTAAAATTTCCCTCTTCTGCTTTATATCTGGATTCCATTGATTCAATTGAGGTATGTCTAAAAATGGCAGGAAAAACTGCAAAATTCCACAATTTCCTTTCTCTTTTCTCCTGGCACAATCAGAACACACCACACAAATGCCCATGACCATACAGTCTTATTACCCCCCCGAAAAACCTAAATATTTCTTTTTAATTTGTCACTTGGACAAGGCTGAAAGAGATGTGTGTTCTTTTTTTGCCACTAAACCAGGCACAGACAAAGAAATGCACAGTTGGTCACCCTACATAATGACATTATGTCTGCGTACATCACTTGGACAGGAAAATAAGCCTCAGATCTCTTATCACCAAAACTCAAATAACATAAATCCAGTTAGTCTTATTTGGAGGAGTAGTTATGTAGCACTGCATAAAATGGGAACTATTAAGTACCTGCTGTATTTAAACATATGTTAGAAGAACTGATGAAGGAATATAAGCAATTCAGAATCATAATAAACAAACAAAAATTTGGGGAAAAAGTCATGCACAGTCTAACCTTAACCCCCTTAATGACCCCCAAGATATCCAGGTTCCCAAGTCCACAAATTATACATAAAACTCTGCCACTTCTTTAACCTCAAAGAAATATTCCAATTTTCAAATATATGTTATTACATATATTATAGCTGACAGACTGAACTACGGTGCTGACATTTCTCTGATTGTTTTTGGTGCCTGGTTTTGCTCATTACATTCATACAGGAAACTGTAATTCGTTTTAGACATGATGTGGTTGTTTTTCCGCAACCAAAAATACAGGGGTGCTCCTGTATCTGTTGTGCTGGACCATGTTTTATGCTTCAGCAGCTAATTACAGTTTGTAAGAATGTAATGGAAGTTAAGGCAAAAAAGCAAAATTAAAATAAAAGACTATAGTTTCTGTAGTGCCTAGTCATTTGTACTGTCTGAAGATTAATTGTAGCTTTGGAAGAGTTAAAGGGTAACAATGTGAAATGGGTGATTTCATGCCACACATCGCCATCTAGTGGTCGCCCTTACTGACTATTCCTCGAGCCACTCACTGCCAGGGGGCTTATTTCACATTTGGGGTTCTTTATCATTTCATACAATGAGTAGGAGATGGGTCCCTCTTTGACCATCGACCTGCACTGGAGAGAACTGAGTAAAATGTTTCATATGTGAAGTTTTCATTACACTAAAGCCCTGGTGATGATAACACGTATCTCCTTGGGATCCTTTCATGTAGCCACGGGAAATTCCACAACTCCACTTTGTACGCTTGTGGTCAAGGAAATCCAAAGTTTGCTGCAATGTCAACAACTAAGATTCACTAAAATTCAGATAGTAAAGGTGATTTTTTGCTAATTGTAAATTAAGTTCTATGTTTGCCTGATACAGTGGTGGTGTCCTCAATGGCTCTCCACCACAAAAATAGCAATCATTTATTTTAACAATGTCTCAATCCATAATGTCGGTAGCTGTGACTGTTATATGAGAGAAAAGTTTTGTGCACCTCTGGCCTAATGAAACTGAAAAAAAAACAAAACCCAAAACAAACAAACAAAACAAACACCGACGCCACCTTTTTCAGAAACTCACCCATTATAACTACGTTATAAAATGTTGAATTTCACATTTCCAGAAAAAATAGGGACCTGAACAGTGTGTGCTTTGGTTATTTCAGCAATATGTGCTATTTGTCATCAATCTGACTCATTATTAAATAGATTTTTCTTCCACTTTACTGAAATCAAGTGGGATGCTCAAATAAAATTGGGAAGATAGTGAAATGAAATAAAGGTCAGACCAGCAGGATGAAGGCCAGCAACAAGGCCAGCAACAAGGCCAGCAGGGTGTATAAATCTCACTGAGCTCTTTATAGTGCATTTATTGTAATTGTTTCATTTAATATAGCTCCCCTAACTCTTTGCATCTCTGTAGGTTGTGATGGGTTGTTTTAATAATAGTGGTAAATAATAACTGCCAAGGCCAAAGATCATCCTCCAACAACGTGAAAACACGGGGTCAAACATGAGGGCCAAGACTTTCCAAACAAGGCAACCACATTCGCGCTAAAGCAGTGGCGCTTTCAAATGCTGTGGGAAAAAAACACCTTCCGTCAGGGTAGCGTGGCCGAGCGGTCTAAGGCGCTGGATTAAGGCTCCAGTCTCTTCGGGGGCGTGGGTTCGAATCCCACCGCTGCCAGGAACCTTTTCTATGATCATGCATCGAAAAAATGACTGTGAGAATAAAGAGACACTGATGACAGCGACCGACATGCTGGAGAAGGCTGATGGTTAATGACAACAAATGGCTGTCATCCAGTTGGACTTGACTCTATTCTACAGAAAGAAATGTTTTCTATCCCCAATACATTGAAATGATTCTTAAACGTTACTCTACAGATTAACATTGTATGCATGAAGGCGTGATGGGAAATCATGCATTGTGATGGGATAAACTATCCAGAGCCATGTAAAATTGTGTAAGTCTTAAATGTTTTATCCCCAACACACAAAAAATGTCTGATAATAAGTTAACTTAATTCCTTTACACGGTTAACATTTGAATGCAGTCTGTTCCCCTCTCACCAACATTCTTGAATTACAGCTTTACTTTGTATTAACGTAAGCATTCAAATGGTCAGAAACGCGACAATGGCATCGGACCTGTGGATTTCTCAACAATACACTAAAATATGAACAGAAGGTTCAACTTTTTGCTGCAGCTGTTCGGTGAAATCTTTGAAAGTCCACCTGTGACCCAGGCGAATCTCAGAAGTCAGAGCTGAGGAGGAACACGTGAACGCAGCGTAGTTGGACGCGACGGAGAGCAGAGGAAAGAAAAGGGCAAGGAAGGGACCTGTAATAAATTCAGCCTCGCACTCTTGGCGCGAAGCAGACCTTAAGAGGGATAAATCAGTCGATTCTCCTTTGGCAGTTTTCATCAGATTTGTCCTCCCTGTCGCCCGGCGCCTTAGCTAGCTAGCCAGCCTTGCTCTCACTCTATCATTGTCATATTAATCTGGCCCCTTCTCTCTGTCTGTAGTCACGATACTAATAACTGAGCAGCGGCGGAGATCTGGGACAATAGAGGCGTGTTTCTCCGGGGGGACCGAGAAGACACAGCGGCAAAATGGGGGTGAGTTTGTTCTGTTTTGCTCATGTCTCGGCGCCGCTGTGCGAGAACGAAAGGTGGCTGTTTGGGGCCGGTGGTCAAAGGAGAGAAAGAAAGAGGGAAGGAGGAAGCGAAATGAAGCGAGACCATGGTGGATGGATGTAGCCCGAGGTGTTCGTTAGCCGTTTAGCCGCCTCCTGATAGCCGGGGTAGCAGCGAGGCGCTAGCCCCTGTTCACTACCAGCACAGTGTGCTTTATGTGTCGTTGTGAGCGCATTGTCCTCCCCGTCGTGCACAGCTAACTTATCCCTGCCTTTGGGGGCATTGTTAGCCTGCTGACGGCGCCGGAATGGCATGTTAATGACGGGAGCTTTGCTAGCTAGCAATGCTAACCACGTCTGCGTGTGTGCGCTGGACCAACAAGCTCCGCCGTGTCGGCCCACCTGGTTATAATATATTCAGGCTCGCTGGATGAGAAATGTACTCGGCAGCCGCCAGGCCTGCAATGTGAGTTAGTTTCCACAACTTCAGCCAGTCCCCTCTTAGAGGACTGGAGTTTATCCTTCACTTTCACTCCTCATAAACCAATCCACGTGTTTGCATAGCCCAAGCTCAATCTGCAGCCTTTCTGTGCTTGGTACAGATTTAATGCTCTGAGCTACAGTTGGCATTTCAGTGCATTCCTCCCTACAACTGTTAGCTCCTCTGTCCGGATCTGGCTGTAATAAAGGAATGGAGCTAACTGCTGCATGTGTGTCACTCCCCATTGTTTTCTCTGCTTTGTAAACATGTTACAGCAAACTTGATTAACATGCTGCAGAAGGATGGAGACTGCACATTGCACATTATTCCAAACGACATCCAATCACTATAGCTCAGATTATTCCTGTAAAAAAAAAATTGTAAAAGAGTAAAATCCGATAAAATATGACTGCTTTTTTGTATGACCAACAGATTAATATAAAACAAAAAAGAAGGAGCGCATTACCACATTTGAAAAAGTGTGACCAGATTAAGTTCAGTGTTTTTCCTTTTTAATTTGATTCTTTGGCTAATCTTTTTAGTGCCACTGTGCTGGGTTTCCTCCAGGACATACTTTAGCAGAGGTGTTAAGCTGCCAAGATACTGGTGCATCTTTTCTTGTGATTTTCAATCCGGTGTTCATAGATTAAAATAAATAAATAAATCAAAGTTACACTCATTAAACACAGGATTTACGTGTAATATTATAACACCATTACTTTTTGTAATTTCCTCACTGTATCATTATTTTTTATTATATTAGGTGTTATTTCTTAGATACAGGTGAATTGGTCAAACTGTTGCATAAAATATAGTGCGAAAACCAGCTGTGTAAAAACATTATTTGTAGTTGTACTGTTTCATGTCACAAGACAGGTTAATTTCACCAGCTGAAAGCCTTTGAATTAAGTGTTTATCATCAAGCCAAGTGTTAATTTTTTCCAATTAATTATAAGTGTCTCCAATTAAAAAGAATGAGTATCTCTTCATTGTAGTTGACTGTTCTGGTAGAGACACATTTATTGCTGCTGAACAAGTCAGTGTGTTCTCTGTTGGAAGGCTTTGATGCAGTCAGAGTAATCTGTGTGAATTATGGCTGCACCATTGCTGATACTAGCACTGGACAGCAGACTCAGAGCAGCCCAAATTAGAGTATCAGCATCAGACCATTTTCCCAATACTATAATCCTGCTCTGAGAGTAATAAGCCCCGTCAGCAATATAAACACTCCACCGATTCCCATAGCATTGACAAGTGGCTGTCATGAAAGCCATGATGTTAAACTGAATGCACCTTTGTAAGCATACTATTATTTTCCTGTTTTCATATACAGGATAATCCTGTTTACAGTAATACATTTATGTAACGCATGTTGTTTTGCTTTGAGGTCTTTTTGTTCTTGTTGGCCTTGTCATGTTCATGTTTGTAAGAAAATGCTGCCACATACGAGCTCTGCACACTCATAAAGAAAATATTTCTGGTAATTTTTGATCTTTGGAACTACACAAATAAAACAAAGCTATTAAATCCAACTGATTTTCATCCTTTTATTTTCCCCTTAAATTTATCCTGAAGTTAGGGCATTAACATAAAACTGACGTTCCTTCCTGTTTTGGGAGAGAACACTGCATAGCCACAGCTGTATGTTTAATAATGGATTTGGCATATTTGTGAGTTGGATAAAAACTCAAACCTGGATCTGTTTCATTAGAGCTGTGTTGAGCTCTGTGATATTTGACAGCAGGTTTTATGATGATGGCTGACCAGGTAGTTCTTTGCATGCTTTAGTGTCACAATGCAGACATTCCTCACCTACACGCTTGCAGTGTGTTGAGATCTATTAAACAAAAGACATATTGAAAAAGAGTATCACACCCAGCTTCAGTGGTGAATGCTAAGTTATACTCACTGTTCCCACAGCAAATATGTACATGGACAGGATGAGTTTTAATGTAGCATTGATTGTCTGAAACAGAGAAGGAAATTGATTAAGTGACAGAAAAGGCACAAAAAAAGTATAACAATGAATGTAGTATGACGGTGCTTTATCTCTTGCTGGGTAACATGGTTGGGTGAGGATTATGAAGTGCACACACACCAGATTTTTATTTCATTTTTATTAGTTTCATATAGTTGTCAGCGAGGAGACCTGATATGAGTAATGTGGAGGAAATTATAGCATCTCCCTCTTTCTTTCTTGGTTTTCATTTGTTGTTTTTCTCTTTTCTCTATCTCTGACCCTCATAATCTCTCAATCTTTCTTAATACATGCACAATTTACCAATTCCCATGTCCAGAGGAAGTCCAACAGAGCAAAGGAGAAGAAAGCCAGGCGTCTGGAGGAGAGGGCAGCAATGGATGCCGTCTGTGCTAAGGTGGATGCAGCAAATAAGGTATTTTGGTTTCAGAGAGGCAGGAGAATTGGGATGAGGAAGTGGATCTATCTTTCAATTCTTAGTAGCTTTTTATTTATTTATTTTTTTTAAATATACATTATCTCACTAAAGAAAAAGCGATGGGTCTGTTAGCCTCTTGCTAACAGCAAAAATTTAGAAATACTGTGGCAGTTGATCACAGCATTGCATGTACGTTAATGCATGTATGCAGTCTTTATACTTGTAAATGCTTTTAATGTAAAAGCACTGTCCACTTAACCCCTTTTTACAGGAAGTTCAATGAATTCAGATTGCAGCACTTAACTCCACTGAGCTGTGATTTTTATTTTATTTATTTATTTATTTTTAAATCTGTTGGTAACAGTAATAGACCAAAAGCTGGAGATGCCCTTCCTGCTCCAATTTTACCCATAATTGATATGCACATGACAGGAAAAGCCAAGCACACTGCCATATGTTTCTTTATGCATAATTAAGAAGAATTGTTAAATCCTAGCCATCTAGCAGAGCACACAACAGACAACTCCTTCAACTGGAGGTGAACTAGAGCATTAGTAAACTGTAATGAAGCCTGGAGGAGAACAAAGCTCTTGCACTCCTCTGGGCTTAGCTGTAGCTACTTCCTCAACCAGCTGTGAACAGGCATGCCTGGGATTATTATTTTTCTGTGTCACTTTGTCCCAAAGTGGGCCATTTTGTGTTTCATGTCATTTTCGCTCCTGCTCCTCTCCACTGGTGTTGTGCCAACAGAGAAGGAATGCAAGAAATTCCCTGAAGTAAATTTTTATTTATTGATATTTTATTTTATATATATAAAGCAATAGAGATGAGGTTTAAATAGTTGTCTCTGGAAAGTCACAAATACACATTCCGAAGTATTATTGTATATTTATAATATTTCCAATAATATGACTGCACACACAGGTTTTTAAATCAGATGCATATATTTCACTGTGAAATGAGTCATTCTTCAGACTCAACCAAGTCTATTTTCTAATTCTATTGTTGTCTGTTGTGTGTTTGGGCCCTTCTCTGCAGAATGCAGCCAGCTGTCCTGATTTCCCCGAAGGTATCAGGACATAAACAAATAGTTACAGAGGATGTGAAGTTGAAGATGGCCTGAGGGTCTGCCTGGAAGACTGGGCCATTATGTTATTTTGTATATTACTGAATCATATAAACAATTTCAAGAAAATTGCAATTAAAGAACTACATTTGACAGTTCTGCTTTTGGTTAAATGCAATCTATAGCAATTTAAATATTTTTGCATACATCTGTTATGTGGCGAGGCATCTCAAAATTAGAAAAATGTCCAAATGAAGAATAGAATTTATTTTAAAAAGGAACTTGCTGTGCATTTGGTGTGTGGCAGAGGGGCATTTAATCTGCAATAGTTTCCACAAAGCTACAAGTTAACAGTCAAGATCAACCTGCAGAGGCAAAAGATGCAAAGCGATCTGGTTAGTGTTAGTGGAAGGAATTAGTGCCATGATTTGTCCAAGAAAAGGTTTTTTTTTCTTTGAGATCATGTGTCCTCTCAGGGCTGAGGAAAATCTGACTGTGAGGGTTTTTCTAATGACTGACTAATGGGACTATGATACTCTCATTTTCCTGTCTTAAATGAGCCCCATTTGGGCAATTTACTTTTATTGTCTGTTCTTGTGAAAATTTTACATTCCTCAGTAAATTATTAAGTTTGGTTTGACAATAAAATATTGGGGTGCAAATAATACACATCAGCAGTTACTGCCCTTTTTGGAGGAATTCATTGAGTTTGTAAAATGGTGAAAAAAATAATGAAAGTTTCTTGTTTAGTCCAGCCAACATTCCCAAACCCAGAGATATTTAGTTTTTATATGATTTAAGACAGCAAAACAAAACTGCAACTCATTGTCTTCAGGTTTGGCCTTAAACAGGTAAAGACTGATAGTCTTTTTTGCTGATTTTATCCCTTCTTTTCACAGCTGGATGACCCACTGGCTGCTTTCCCAGCCTTCAAAAAGTACGACAGAAATGGGTATGTATCGGTTTGTATGCCTACAAAGGACTTATTCAGTGTATCATGAAATACATAATTGTTTCATATGCTCTAAAAGAGGAGACTTTGGCTGCTTGCAGTGTTTCTTTCCATCGTTCTCCCACTCAGAACCCATTGTTTTCGCATTCTTTATTTATTTTTACTTCATTTTTAGTCATTTTCTTCTACTGGAACACAAGTGCCCATAAGCACTGCAACACCTCACAGCTTGTATGGTATCACAGGATTTCACTTTCTGTTAAGGGTTGCTTTCCTAATAGTCCAAGGAAGAAAAAGCGGTATACAAGGAAAACACTGAATGGGTAATAAGTCTAGATGACTTCAAGCACATCTAGTCCTCAAAGGAAATGAACACTGCTGTTTTCTTATGACATTGATCAAAAAATACACAACATGCACAGACCTACTGACCAAATAAATCACAGAAATGGGTATTTGAGTAAACAACATGAATTAAGTTGAAAAGATATCCAAATGTATCTGTTTTCATGTGTAATTCGTTTGGACCCCCACCACCACCACCACTTTCCCTTTTTATGCTATTGACCCTGACTGTCCTCTATTCCAGGTTGAACCTGCAGATAGAGTGTAAGAGAGTGACCTCTCTCAACCCGCTGTCTGTGGAGTGGGCCTTTGAACTCACCAGGGGCAACATGCAGACACTGTAAGAATGCTGTTCTATCCTGCTCTTGTGGTTAAGTGTGTCGTAGAGGAACAAAATGACCCACAAATGAATGAACAGACTCTTGTAGACATGAATAACATGGCTTGATTGTAGGTGGGTGGAAGTGCAGATGTGCCAGAAATTCTTTGTGTGCAGCAGGATTGGCTTGTTACATCAAACAACAACAGAGGAAGACAGTGGATCAGTGTTTTTTGATGAGTATGAATTAGATCATATCCTTAGAGGAGCCTGAGGAAAAGAGAGCATAGGCAGTGCAGACAGATTTGAGATGAGGCCGAGAAATTACAACAATTTATCTTCTCTCACTTTGCCAGAATTTGACTTGAGTTCAATTTAGCAAATGGCACCCAGTTGGTCAAAACCTAATTTGTTCCATTTAGAAATTAGGTCTTTTCTCTGCCACAGAGTGGCCGGATTATGGGTAGAAATGTGAGGGTGAAATTACTACTGGGTCACGCTTGAATCGACCTATTTTCTTTCTGCTGTGCTGTAGGTACGAGCAGAGCGAGTGGGGTTGGAAGGAGAGGGAAAAGCGTGAGGAAATGAACGACGAGAGGGCATGGTACCTGCTGGCCCGAGACGCAGACTCCGCCCCTGTGGCTTTCTCTCACTTTCGATTTGACGTGGAGTGCGGGGAGGAGGTTTTATATTGGTAATATATCAACCCACAAGTTTGCAGAATACATTAAAAGCCTAGCAGTATTTTCTTTTACAGAAAGAAATACATATTGTATTTTTGATTTTAACCCTGTGTCTTGACTCTCCAGCTACGAGGTGCAGTTAGAAAGCAGAGTGCGGAGGAAAGGACTTGGAAAGTTCCTCATCCAAATACTACAGCTCATTGCTAACAGGTAAAATCTCCAGTTGCCATTACAGCAGTATGAAGTGTAGATGGAGTTGGGCAGTAATGTGGATGCACAACGATCTGAGACTGAAGGGATGATTAAGTTCTCTGCTAAAAGCTGTAGAAATAATTTGTACGATTTTTCAGTGACCTCTAAGACTAGTATTAGAAAGTGTTAGTTTACGTTTGGGTCACATGCAACTGAATTCTTTACTAGCAAATTTTGTTGGAAACAAGTAAGATCTAAAATATTTACAGTCGATTTGATAGGAAGAACTGGCCATCAACAATAAACTAATGTCCATCATTCCCGTCAGGCACAATGAACTTAAGTGCATGTATCTGTGTATAAGCGCCTTTGTCTTTCTCTCTAGCACACAGATGAAGAAAGTGATGTTGACAGTTTTCAAACACAACCACGGGGCTTACCAGTTCTTCAGAGAAGCTTTACAGTGAGTGTACAGCTGCTACAAAGACTAAGAAAAGAGAGCATTTACAGTTTTTCCTTGAAAAAAAAAGGTACAAGTTTCCCAAAACCTGTACACTATATGCAGCATGTCCAAAACTCAATTTTTCTTCATCTGGAGCAAAGCTACTCAACTTATGATGTCAGTAAGTTAGAAATTGTAGTTTGAGTTTTATTGGTTTCTTATTTGTCCAACAATATGGAATGTAACTTCTCAAGCTTTGTTTTTCCTAGTTAGACTCAACTCTCTCTCCATGTCTATAGGTTTGAGATTGATGAAACTTCGCCGAGCATGTCTGGTTGCTGCGGCGACGACTGTTCTTATGAGATCCTGAGTCGGCGGACCAAACATGGCGAGGCCTCTGCTGGACACACCCATGGGGGTGGGCATTGTGGGGGCTGCTGCCACTGATTCATCTTGAGTTAGCCCTTATGATTGGTTAAAAGCCAGCATCTTTCATGGCTGTGTGTGAAAGCTTGAGCTGCCTGCTCTTCTGCAAAGGTTGTGAGTTTGAACAGTCGTCCAAGGCTGTTAAAAAATGAACCAATGGTGGAATACCTGGCTACAGTTATTAATGTTGCATCATGGGTTGAGATTCATGTGTCTTTTGTGTATTCCTGCTACCAAAGCAGTATGCAGTGTGAGCTTTCACACATAGCTCCTGTTTGTCATTTCCTACTACTTGGTTCAATGTCCAAGCCATCTTTTCTCATTCTCTTGTTTCATGTAATGACTATTAGTAGATCCCAGTCGAGGAGAAGCTTTTTGCTGCCATTATCTACAGCAGTCAACCTCATCCCATCCTGCTCTCACTTCCCTAATGTGCTGTACTGTATTGAATTATTCTGCAGTGCTGCTTAATCTGTGGTTTGGGGCCTAAAATTGGGTTCTGGCTTTGGGCTCTGCTATTACCTACAGTGAGAATGAAACTCCTTTGTTTATCACAAAATCAATGAAGTTAATAAATCATGCTCAAGGTCTAATTACCTTTTGATAAAAAGCAGGTAAGATTAGTTCAAGGAATGTGCCCCTGAATTCCTTATGACCTCCCTCTGAGACAGCTACCTGGTATCACTTACCCAGGTTCCTAGGACGAGGCTAAATGTATCCAAGTTTAGGTCCCCTTAAAAACAGTCTAAGAAATCTCTGCTATACTGTAACATTACCTGTCGTAACCCAAGTCATATTCACTTTTGGCTTTTAAGCGTTGCGATAAGCCACAACTGCACTGTTTTTAATCACATTGGCCCATGATACTACTGTTACATGATCACAATACACCATTAGCACTACCATCTTCTTTATTCAGGTGATAGCTAAATGTACAGATGTCTCCCCTGCTTTTATTAGTTTTAACTTTTAAAACAAGATGTCCACGATTTCTTTGTCCTCTCTGTCTTCTCCTTTTGCTCAATGGATGGAGTATTAAAAAAATATATATATATTGTTGATTCATCAAATAGTCCCAGTACGATCCACTAGCCCATTCAGCTTCCTGTAACCTGCCCCCTCCGATCACATCAGAGCAACATGTTATGAACTTGAACCTTTTGTGTTAACTTCATCTGCTAATTTTTCACCCTTTCTTCCTGCCATCTTTTCTACATTACCTTCTGCTGCTCATAGCTACAAATGGGAAATTTGCTTCCTCATACACTTTTCCATGATTCGCTTCTGTGAAGAAAAATCACACCCATGTCTACTTTGTGTTCACAGTGCCTCGGTTTTCTCTCTGTGCCGTGAAAGGTGCTGAACGACTACAGACACATTAATACTGTTCTCATCTTGCGTCACCTTGCAATTCCATTTCTCCTGCTCGCATCTTAGTTTGCTCTGTTTCCAAGAGGTACTATTGATAAAGTAATTGATGCTATTTTTAGTTGTATTTAAAAACTAAAACAACCCTCCATCCCTTCTTACAGATTTTGTTAGCATGAGCAAATCATATTGATTTAACGTGGATGCAAATTATTACATGTCACCATTTCATTATATGGCAGTTTGAAGCTGATGAATGCTTTTAACTTGAAGGAAGGAACAAAGATGAACGGATCAGTGGGTGGATGATAGAATTAAAGACCAGTGAAGGCGCTCTTATGGTTGTTATTCCTCTCTTCTCAGTCGTGACGTGTTTTCCCAGCCCACTGTCATTGGATTGCATTATGATTTTAAAATGTTTCACAAAACTTGTAGTTAAAATCAGGATTACCCAACAGCGATGCTGCTTCTGAACTGTAGCTGCACTGTTTTAACCTGTATCTAAAGTCCTTGTGGTTCTAATGGCATTGTTTATATATTTCATTCAAATCTCCTGTGAACATCTGTGTTTGTTGGAAGTATATGAATGGGAGAGTTGTGTGAAAATGACAAAGATAATGCTGAGTGTTGGTATTCCTTAAAGCATCTTAAAAAAAATAAAAATAAAAAGTTAATACTAATTAGTTCTGCTGCCCCAGAATCATCTTACCGAGATGCTTGAAGGAACTCCACTGAGGATTGTTGGATACCACTTTTCTAGTCAACCTAGAAAGGCTGCTGTAACCACTTCAACCTTTTTAATTCCATATCTGTTTACAAAACCTTCAGGGTATTTTTGGACTGTTTCGAACACTGGGTTTCAGGACCCATCTAGAAACCACCATGAAACTGTTAATTTCCAGGACTTAAGTCAATTTGTATAGATTTTATGTGGAAGCTGGAGGAGTGAAAAGATAATTCTTTACGCTACTGTGGATGCAAATATTCCTCTGTCTAATGTGATGGAGAGGGCCTTAACTTGGTACGGTTTGAAGTTTTTTCTTAAAACAGGTCATATCATTAAGGCTCGTTTGTGGATTTCATCCAGGATATTGCCTGGTTAAATATGTGAAAAAGGGGAGACTGAAATGTGAAGTAGACTTAACACTTTCTTTGAACTGTCTAAATACTTAAATAATCTGTCACGCAAGAACAAAGATATTACTGTTACAAAAAATGTATGACTAAGTCCAGATTCTGGGGTGAAAGCTTTGGTTGTTTCCAGACTGGGTGGAAAAAATAAAATATTCCAATGAAAAATATTCAGCACCTGTACATGACATCTTGGTGTCTCATGCTCATTTGAACTCTGATCATGAAAAACAGAAATGGTTAAGCAACATAATGCTTGTTTTGGTTCTAGACTGACTTCTAAGTACAGTAAATCATTTTTGTACTGCAAAGAGAAAGTTAAAAAAAGGATGTTGTACATAGTGGTAGTATATCATCCGACTGACAGTCTCTCTCTCAGGTTAATCAAACGTAATCAAACCTCATCTGTTTTACCTAACAGCCATGTTGTCAGTTGGGTGTTTGGTGGAGTGGATTGGCTGCAGCTCTGGCTCAGAGTCAGTTTTTGTGTTGTACCTTAATATTTAAAGAAATTCTTTCCGTATCTAGATTTCGTTTGAATAAAAGTAAAATTGTAATAACACTACTTCTCAAGATTTGATTTTACTTTTTATGTTATGATACAGTAAATACAAAAAGCAGACAAAGCCTGGAAGTGTGAAATGGCGTCAAAGCCAATATACAACATAACGCTTGAACTGACCCTGGACCAGAGCTCTGTGGTTATATTCAGTCCAGATAGTTGGGCTATGTTTAAAAAAAAAAAAAAAAAAAAAGACTCAACTGAACTAAAAATGTACTTGTGAAAATATCTTAAGTTGGTAAATGAGCCTAAACAAGTTTATTTTAAAATCAGTGAGTACTTTTATTAAAAAAGGTTAAATACCCTCACAGAACCACAGATCTTGGTCTTTTCTCTGTGTGTGTGTGTGTGTGTGTGTGTTTGTGTGTATATATATATATATATATATATACATATACATATATAGATATGTGTGTGTATATATATATATATATATATATATATATATATATATGTATAAAAGCTGTTGTGGATCCATAATCATTTTCATTTCTTGGCCTTATACAGGTGAAACACTTTTTTAAACATGATGTTAAAAAAAAAGAAATCTCTATGTTGGAGAGTGAGTGTTAGTCCTGTCCAAATGACAATGAAAGGGAAAACTTAAGTCATTCTGCCTTGTCAGTGTTTTATTTGTATGTTACAAATAAAGGAAAGTTGATTGACTTTTCAAGAGAGTCCTTTTTATTCTTTGGAACTTCTGATTTCATATAAAGAGGAATCTGCGTGGAAGGCTGTCTCTGATAGGAAATTAAGAGTTAGATTTATTAAAGATGCTTAAAAATGTAAAGAACGACATTGAGGCAAGTTACTTTAATCGAATAAAAACAGATTTTAACAAACTTGCGCTATTAACTTTTTTACTTTTCATGGTGAAAATAGGTTTCCACATTAATAGCATGTGTTTCATTTAGTACATGAAGGGAGTGAGTATGCAGCTGTATGTAGGTGGAAATATTAGCGAACGCCACAGTTTTAAAGGGACTCTTTACTGTGTTGCACCAATACCGGAAGTTGTTGGTACATTGCTGCAAAAAAAAAAATGTCCTAGCTAAATTGAATGAATTGCTGCTGTGATGCACTGAGGAGCCTCCGCTCACATCTGCCCAAGATGACATGAACATTTCAGCTCTTCAGTCATCCCCCCTGCTCCTGTTTTCCACGGATTCCCGCCTGGTAGGTGCAGGGATATGATAAAGGATTCATTTTATGTTAAAACAAATTGCCTGGCTAACATAGCTTGTCTTACACGGTTTTATCAGCAAGTTTAATGCTTATTCACATCAGCCAACCTTTTCTGGAAGAGCGTACACAAAGCCACTTTAGCTTAATTGTTTTACACGCAGGCCCATGAACTATTTTATGTTTCATAACTACATACGAGTGCTGTCCCTGTTAGCTAAATGTTGAATGCTAGTTGTAATACCGATTTTTGGCTCTGTTTTATACGTTAAAACGTCAGCAGATTCTTGGTTACAATCTCCGCAGACTAAAGTCAGCATATAAAATCCCTGTATATTAACACAGTGTCACTGGTGATGTTTTACATCCTTTCAGCTGGCCAGGGTACCATGGCAACGAGGATGAAGCTGAAGCTGAAGACTGTGTTTGTGCTTTACTTTATGGTCTCCCTCCTGGGCCTCGTCTATGCATTGATGCAACTGGGTGGGTGATCAGAGTTTAGTCTCATTTGAATTAATCCAGAATGCCAGAGCTACTCCAAATCCACCAGTGTATATTTACAGGATAGAAATATAATCACAAAAAAATCCTTTTGTTTTCAATGTAAAGATGCCTTTGTCTGCTTCATCTCCAGGTCAACGCTGTGACTGCACAGAACATGACATGCCTAAAGATCGTACCATCTCCAGGTTGCGGGGGGAGCTACACCGTCTCCAGGAGCAGATAAGGAAGTCTGAGGCGACCAAACAACCACAGAAACAGGCAACCAAGTCCTCTCTGCCCACCATCTTTGTTATCACCCCAACATATGCAAGGTATCTTTCTTTGTGCCATCCCCTCTTTTACTTCCCATTTTCTTTTACGCTAAAACATCACTCTTTGGATTTCCTTCTCTGTCCAGGCTGGTGCAGAAAGCCGAGCTTATTCGTTTGTCCCAGACATTCCTCCATGTTCCACAGCTCCACTGGATTGTAGTGGAAGACTCGCCTCATAAGACGCCTTTAGTGACTGACCTCCTTGTGAAGAGCGGCCTGACCTACACACACTTGCACATGCCCACTGCTAAGGACCGCAAACTCCAGGAAGTGGGTAGTGATTTATTTATATTTTTTTTTTTTTTTTTTTTTTGGAGACAAAAATTAATCTCCACGTTTGCCCCCTTTGATTTAAATGAGCTGTGATTCTTATTTTGCACCTCAGGGTGACCCCAGCTGGCTAAAGCCCCGTGGAGTGGAGCAGAGGAATGAGGGTCTACGATGGCTCAGAGAGGACAGGAGGGCTCAGCCGGGTGGAGACAACCAGCAGGGAGTGGTTTACTTTGCTGATGATGACAACACATACAGCCTGCAGATATTTGAAGAGGTGTGTGCAGAATTGACTTGCCTAGTCTTTTGATCAAAGTGTGTGTGTGTGTGTTAAGTGTCCTATGACTGAATAAGAAAAACAAATTGACTTCGGGTGTTATTTCAGATGAGGGGTACTCAGAGAGTCTCAGTGTGGCCAGTGGGACTTGTTGGGGGGATGAAGTATGAGAGGCCCGTTGTTGAAGGAGGAAAGGTGGGTACTGTCTATGGTTTGGTTTATCCACAGTGGAAAAGAAGAAACTGGTCCATGGTTGATATTTCTGAATAGCTCAGAGTTTTTCTTGATTTATGAAAAACAAATAACGCTCAGCAAAAATAACTTTTGCTTGAGTCCTAAACAAGCAAGTACCTGTATTTACTCATTAGATTATTAGTGTAAAAATAAAAGATTATGCAATGAAATAGTTATCTTGAGTTGTATTGTTATCAGGCCATCAATCTTATCCATTTACTTATCAGGGGATAACTTACTCTTTGCTAAAGATGTTGCCAAAATTTGGAAGTTCAGTCATGACAACTAAGCAAACCAATCTGCAGAGGAAGGCTGTAAAATACAATTGAAAGCACTTGACAGTGGTAGTAAGTAAACTTTAAGTTATGATTTTTTCAGTCTTCTACTTCCACAAAAATATTTTTTTCCTTTTGAACCGCTAACTGTAACTTTTTTTTTTTTTTTTTTTTTTGCAAGACAGTGAAGTGGTTTTGATTATTTTTCACAGGTGGTTCGCTTCCATACCGGCTGGCGTCCCAGTCGCCCCTTCCCCATGGACATGGCCGGCTTTGCTGTGTCCCTCAAATTGGTCCTCGCCAATCCAGAGGCTTGTTTTGATGGAGAGGCACCAATGGGCTTCCTAGAAAGCAGCTTCCTTCAGGGATTGGTTACTATGGATGAGCTGGAGCCCAAAGCAGCGAACTGCTCTAAAGTATTAGAAACTAAAGTCTTTAATTTGTAAATAATTTAGAGTGAAATCTAAGTCCAAAAGGTCATTTGTGATTTTTCTGGTGTAATCATCTCCATTTTGTGGGTGTGTGTGTGTGTGTGTGTTTGTTTGTTTTTTAGGTCCTGGTGTGGCACACGCGGACAGAGAAACCGAAGATGAAGAGAGAGGAGGCTCTGCAGGCTCAGGGACTGGGTTCAGACCCTGCTGTGGAGGTCTGAGGAATACATGTACACAAACACACAATAACACATACACACACCCACACACACACTGTTAAGCATAATCTGCTGTTTAATGCTGCATATGGTACTCGCTGTTGTAAATACTGTAAAGCAGAAAATGACCTGTTAGAGGTGACATTTTAATTTCCCCGGTTATGACTTTTTCTTTTGTTGTGTCAGGTAGTAAGTGTACATGTGTGTATATATTGACTGAGCGTGTGGGTTGTTGTAACTGTGCTGACTGTATGTTAGTGTACTTATCAGGGTTCTCTTTGGTTTTAGTGAGTTAGGCATCTTCATTTTGCAGCTGAGTTCAAATCATTGCCTGGTGAGGGCGCCAGATTAACATTTTGCAACGCTATGCATTTAAAGCACCAGTAAATTTTTTGCTTAAAGCCGGAGGAATAATCCAGTCTTATTACAGACTTGCGTACCTGTATCATTTGTCGGGTCGTACATTTTGTGCTCAGTAGAAATTCTGCAGTATAGCCCATTCCTAGCAGCAGTTAGATATTTTTATGGCTGAGTTACACCTGGTCTGGTTCCATGTCCTGTGTCATCTCCCTTTGTCGGTTGTATCTGATCTGTGCCCGGCTTCATCAGTTTCACCACCGAGATCTTGACTGATTTCTGACCGAAATGCAGTTCCCACGGAGCACTTTATTCATGCATGGCTTCTATTTTTGTGAAATTAGTATCAGTAACTCCGTCGTCAGTCATGTACAGTAGACACTTTTGTTATTACCATCAGAGGCATGATCATAGTCTTTATTTAGTAATGTGGAGAAAAGCTCGTACTACAGTGCATATTTTGATCGAAAACAATATTCATGCTACAAACAACAGCCACAGAAAATGCCAAACAGAGAACAAAACCATAACTAGCTGTTGCCTTGTATTTTTTATGCTCACATACTGAGATGTATGTGACACAGTGACATACTGAGATGAAATGGTTCCACTCCCAGCATAGCTTTAGTTGCACACCTCAGAGCACAAAAGCTGGCTTCCGACAGTGTGAAACCAACAACAAAAATCACTAGTTCAGCAAGCTTTTTTTATGTGTATCCTTTTAGTGACGCTTTTTAGAATCATGCAGTATGCGGAGTCGACTCAGAAGCTTTGAATAAGTTAACAACACCACTGATGCTCATATGAAATCTTAACAGAATCCGAAACATGGTCTGAGTGTTTAAATTCCACAGAAAACACTTGAACTGTCTTAAAGAGCCAAGAAAATCCCTGGTATTTAACATTAGCAGTTTCACAGCTATATTTGGGGGGAAAAAATTATATAAGTTGAATTACTTGTTGTCTGCTTGATACTGTTTCACAAATTCTCAGAAATCAGAGAATGATGAACAAGGTCGTGTTATATTTCTAACACATGCTCCTCAGCTACTGTAATACTGTAAAAACAGCTAGTGCCTGTTCATGTGTAATTAGTGCCTGTAAGTGAGTTCTCTACTGGTGTATAAGGTATTTATTACTGTACTGTTCTTAACATTGCATAATGTGAGAATTTCTGTCCCAGGTCTTGAAAATAAACCTAGTTAATGTAAAAACATATTTTGTCACTGTGTCCTTTCAAACCTCAGCTGTCTGAACTTTTAACTGTCAGTAACTAGAAAGAGGAGAAACTGGTGCAATCCAGCAACACTTTGTTTACTTAACTGTCCCATGTCATGCAGCAATATGTGGCTGCTGATCAGGTGAATGAACTGAGGCGCAATCATTTTATCAGAGGCAGGTTCATGGGCATTTGACAAGCTGTAAGTCAGTGAGTTTGGTAGATTGTATTCTCTATAGAAAATATATATGATTCAGGAGATTAGCCCAAGTACAAAGTAGCATTAATAGCATTAAGCAAAACAGCATTAACCACATCCTGTCAGCACTTAGATTTGTGGAAATCTTGAATAGTAGCCCTCGTATTGAAGTATTCATGGACACAAATACAGCTAAACACCCAAAATAAAAGCTTTTGTTGATATGTACAAGACATATATATATATATATATATATATATATATATATGTATCCAGCTTGTATGAAACGTCTGGAGAATCACGTTGGCTTTTTCCAACTTGTTCTGGTATTATTAAATTAGTACATCAAAAATGACTAATTTCAGACTGGAAACAGTAGCAGGCCAAACGTGAACAGGATCAAATTTTGGTTTCTGTGTTGTTGCAGATATATCATCACCATGTTTGTAGCCTTTTTTTTTTTTTTTTTTTTTTTTCTTTAAACACAACTCATCTTGGCCTCTGACCAGGACTTGTTTGAGACATGCTGACTTGGCTGAGAAGTTGAACGACTAGCTGCTTACTTGGCCTCTTTTGAAAGCAGCCAGCAGCACATCTGTTCTGTGGCTTTTGTCAGGCGGACGCTGAACTGTGACACATGCAAGTGTAAAAGTCACAGACTTGTTTTTCTCTGATGCTTCACCACCTCAAAGTCACCACTCGTCGTCTAACTACAGCTATCAAATAGCATAACTTGTTTCTGCTTGACCGTGACCATGGCAACCTGCTCCGGGTGTCCGGCCCCGTCATCGGTGAGTATCCACACAGGTGGGGATTCTCACCTCCATGTTATTGAGGCTTTTGCAGGCCTGTGTGATTGACAGCTGTTACACCCTCGCTGCAGGGAAGTCCACTATATAAGGAGTGATAGGGAGGAGAGCGTCTTCTTCATCACACTACGCACTCAAACAAGCTGTGTAAGATGAAGGTGAACTACAAGGTGAGTAAGAGAAGCTCAAGTCACATACCATTTTTGAACAACAATGATTCACTCACAGACATACAACAGACAAGTCCATGTGTTGACTACACTTTCAACTATCATTATCTACGTAGTCATACTTTCTCTCAGTAATTACCTCATGGCCTTATAACGTCTACGCTTGTGTGTGTCCGATCTGTCCTCAACGTATGCATGTTTGTGCATGTACAAGGTGTGTGTGCACCGTGCATCCTGAAGCTGAGTTAAGTAAAACAGGCATGAAGATAATTACCCAACGCGCACACATACACACAGCGGAGTAGCTCCCACTCCCTGTCCCACCCAGACACAGTGTTTGCCACCCGAACAGTGTGATAACATTCAGTGACCAAGCCCTTTTATTTATCTAAGTGCATGCAAGCTTTCCATTAGGGTATACCAACTTGTCAGAGAAGAATAGCATTTGGACAGGTTAGTGGATGTAGGTAGAAGGCTGCTGACCTTATTTCAATAACAGCTATTTTAAACTTCGGTCACATGCTGTAATACAATGATGTTTCTCTGAAATTACTAATAATCAAGAGAAAATGGCGAAGACCACATTTTCTAAAGGGAGTTATCATGGACATATGCTACTATGGGATACTGTATGGGGCTAATGTAGGATTGGGTTGAAGGGTTTTCAATGTGAAAAGGTCCAGTGGGTCCTCTGACCGATCAAGCTGACCATCAAAGTGAAGTCGACTGGCTCTATTCAATAAAATGAGTCGCTGTCGTGTCCTTTCATATGGCCAATTGACATGGCTTTAAGCTGAGAAATGTCTCAGTGAGGCACTATTGAGTTGAAAGAAGCCTCACCTCACTCCTGAAGCAATATCAAATTTTTGGTGCGATAAATTTGTGTTATAAAGAACTGTTATGCGATGTGTCTCATGGAGCCAAAAAAGAAATTTATGGATATTAAACCTCATACAGGAGCAGGCTTCAGACAGACTACTTTGGGGGTTTATGACTTGTATCCGATGTATGTTGAAGGAAGCTGAAAGCTGAGGTTAAAGTTGGGTTGAAAGTCACATCTTTAGCCTGCAGGTTTATGTCAAACAACTGAGGACATTTGTAGTTAATGATTGATAGCTGCTGATATTAGAGTGGGATGTTTGGCTTCTGGTGCTGTGACGATTTGTGAATTAAATATTTTAGGCTGTGCTGAGTATCCAGGATTTTAAATAATGTGTGTGATTTTATATAGTTGATGTAGAAGTATAAGGCGTGCTGTGTCGAGGTGAGAGAGCGAGTCAGAGAGAGAGAGAGAGAGAGAGAGAGAGAGAGAGAAAGACCTGCACTTCTGCTGATGATAGAAATGCAGGTTGAGGCAGGGTGGACATGTGACGTTGCGTGTTAGGGGAATATACTGAGCTCTCTGCTCTCAGCCATTCATTCAGAGTCACACACACAGTAACACTCACGGGAGCTATTACTCACCATTTCTCACACGCACACACACAAAGGAAGAGACAATATACCGGGTAAGACTTGTCACTCTTTATTCTAAAAAATCTTTTTGTTCATTGCTGGCCTGTCACTTTCTTTTTGCGAGTAAATGTCTTTTGTGTCTTAAAGTTCTTTTGTTCCAGTAAAGAAACCAGCTTAAGTTTTCTTCCGATAAATGACATGAGTGATTTGTTTCTTTTTATTGTTTGTTGACCTGCTCACTCCTCTACTAATCATTTGCTTTTTCCACTGTCTCACATTATACTCTTAAATTTTAAATGTGGTCCTCTAAGTGTTTTCTTTATTCGCTTTGTTTATTCTGTTCCTCTTTTTATTTCCCTGTTTTCTGTTCTCTTACATCTATCCAGGATTTTAAATCTGAGCTCAGCATACATTCTACCATGTCACAGAATGCAGTTACCTCAATACACAGTGCCTTTTTAATTTCAACATGCGTGTATTTTAACTGCAATTCAAGCAAAAAAATAACCAACTTCTGCATATAGCCTCACATCGGGATGAAGAAATCGGGGTGAAGATAAGGTAGTGTGAAATAAAAACTGCAATAATAATCAGTTAAGCGGATTGCAGTAAATGAGCAGCGACAAGTGAGTTCAAAAGTACATGCCAACGGGGCAGTGTTAATTCATCTTCATGGGCTAAGACTGTGAGGTGAGAGGGGTTAAAGGGCACAAACCATTAAACATGTTTCACTTTTGGTGACACCCATTTAATGGCATCATACCCACAGCTGTTACCTTACCTTGTGTTTCTACTATCATATTTGTTTAAATCACTGAATTTTGTGCAGGAGTGGGAATAAAAGACCAGTTAGACTGACTTTGCCAATGAGAGATAAGAAGTTGTTGCCATGAGGACATGGTGTACGTCACACACCAACTGTGTACATCCAGCTGTCACCACAACCTTGATAACATTGACTCTGACCTCCAGTCTCACCAGTCTCTCTCCTACACACACACACATACATAGTTACTGAGTCACAGTATGACCAAAAGAGGATAGTTTGTTATTTCCCTATACAAACATTTTGTAATGTTTGTGTAGCAGCTCACCATCCACAGCAGCAGATTCACAATAAAATGCATTCACGTGCGCAAACCATGGAGGCTGATAAAGAATTAATATTTGAATAATCTTCCTTCTTAGGTTTCTTGATATTCATGATATTCTCTTGTGAGTGAGTGTGTGAGCAGGGTTATGTAATGGCATTTAACTAATCTCACTTGCCCTTTCTCTTTCAGAGGTGTGTGAGAAAGACGAGCGCAACAGAGAACACAAGAAGTGAAGAAACAAACTGAAATCAAAACGATGGCAATTGGCAAGAACTCCAGGAAAAGCTCAGCCAGGAGCTCCATCCGGGCCCCAAAGTTTCTGGACAAAGCTAACGGTTTCTATGGTCGCCTTGATGAACCTGAGACCACTGGAGAAAGAGAGGAGGTGAGAGGAAGTGAAGTAGAAGGGAGAGGGAATGGGCTCGAACATGGCAGCAGAGAAGGGAGGGCCGTGAGCTGCCTGGCCGCAACTGCGGTGAACAATTCGGGGACTGATGAGAGGGACGAAGCTGAGGGACTTGACTTCAGCGAAGGACTGGTTGAGGATGATGGCGAGACTCTCCTGCACAGGAAACCCAGCCGCCGCAGCAGCAGGTGGAGGAGGAGCTCCAGGAGGAAGCAGAAAGAGGCGAGAACCGAGGAGGATGCAGCCCAAGACGAGAGGCCCAGCCTAGGTAAGGAGAGTATGGCTGACCACAACGACCTGGAGGGCACCACGGTGATGATTGAAGTAGAGCTGGAGAAGCTGAAGAAGGTAGAAGAAGAAAATGAGACGAAAGGAGGCGGGAAGGAACCGGTGCTGGTGCACTTCCCAGTCCGGGAGGATGAGGACGACCAGGTTCTCATCAGAGATAAGAAGCGGGGGAGAGAAGAGGAGGGAGAGGAGGAGAGGAGGATGAGGAGAGAACAAGAGGAGGGGATGAAGGTCGTGAAGAGGAACACAAGAAAGAATTACCGCAAGGTGAGAGTAAACACAAAGTGAGAGTCCTGTGTTGTTTCTATTAACTTGTTATCAACGTATTGCAGGAGAACACACCTCTTTACTTCTGCTTTCTGTGCCTCACATTTACATAAATTCCATATCCAGCCTAACCCATTCTGGTTAAACTTTAATCCCCTGAAGGTTATGTAATGGAGTCCTCAGAGTTTCAGAAGCAGAGGCTAAACCGTCCTTCAACATCATTCACATACCGCACTTTATTAAACACCATGGAAACTGTCAGGACACCTTAATAACAGAGGGTCAAGGTACAGCAGCCACTGGTGCGAGTAGCCTCCTGTGTCTGCATTTTTCCTTTACATTGTGTTTAATGACATGAAAAATTAAGCTGGAACAGAGATTCCACTAACAGGCTTTCAGCTGTGCATGCAAACGAGCTGGTGTACGTGCACGGTATGCACCGTCACCTGATTCACATGTCTCTGAAGGTTTTTCTGCTCCCACTGGGAGACAGGCACAGAGGTTACATTCCTGCGCCTCGTGTATCGTGCCCTTTGATCAGTGGAATTAAGTACAGCAGCGGTGACCCACCCACTGAAGCCACGCCATGAAAAAACTCCACTGCTGTTCACCAGTCAGCTGGACCTTCTGGCCTCACAGGCTGACCTGTTGGATTACAAGACAATCACACCAAGGACACGATTAGTTTTTGGGCATAAGGCTGAATCTAGACAAGATACCAACACCATGGGATCCTTAAGCAAACCTGAGCAGTCACAGGAAAATAAACTGGCAGGAAAGTTGATCTACAGTTCTTCTACACAACCTTCTGTGAATTTTTGCACTTTTTTTTTGTTTTGCTCATATACAACTATAGATTCATATCTTTGGGTATGAAAGTAAATTTCAAATGTAACTACCTGAAAGGGGTGTGAGACCAAGTAACAAGTAGAAATCACATCACAGATATGGCCGAGCACAATCTTCACAAAATGGTCAACACAAACTTTTGCCTTTGATATGTGTTTCATCTCTGTGAAAGTTCCCTGGAAGAGTTTGCACCACCCACGGAGTGGTAGAAAGCCAATAGCAGGGAATAACAGGTCCAATGATCCTGCAAAAACCTACCTTTTCTCTATAAAAATGCAAACAATTAAACTTTTATGAAAAATAAAAGGATTCCATTGACAGAGGAATAATGACCTAATATTTGTTTGCGTTTAAATGCAACTGTTGAGGAGAGTCCTTTGGAAACTTTACCTAATTGAATTATAGTCACTCGTGGTTCTTTCCTGGAAAGTGCAAAGGAAGTAATATGATTATGGTAATGGAAAAACACAACCATAGCGTTTGGCAGAGGTTGAGTTTTGGAGAGGAGGAAAGATTCAATGTTTAGTGATGCTGTTAGCATATCTGGTTCACTTGAGCTGTCGCTTCAGTCCAGGCAGATGCATAAACGCTAGTTATGATAAACATGGCAAACACCGGCTCTTTTTCACTTCACATTTTGCTCAGTGCAACAGAGCAAAAGCATGTGTGTCCGTCTTGTTAATGTGTTTCAGTAGCAATCCTTTTCATGTCGGCCCTATTCCATACTTCTAGCCTTGCTAACTCTTGCGCACTTCTTCCCACCAGGCCTTAGACCGGGCACTCCGTCGTGGCTGGGAGGCTTTCATCACCAACCTCTACAGTGTCACACTCACGCCTGTGACATCATCCTCACCACCTTCACCTTCAATAAGGAACAAATCTGTGTTAGCTGAGTTTCAGTAGTACAGGACACAGACATGGACGATAAAAACAAACTCTTTCTAATATTTAATTTGTTCAAATCATGACTATGCTGAATAATGATGGACAACCCTCCCTTTGCCTTCAGATGAGGCTTTTATAATGCATTTAAGTCATTCATTAGGCCTCAGCCACATTCACTATTTATGATAGTTACTGAGTCTTAATTACTTAGTATAAGTACCACCTTATCGTATGGTGGTTAGTTTGCACAGAGACTGCAGGTAGAAGCTGTTGGAGCCAAATTACTGGTTTCACATTGAAGTCTATAAAGTACTTTGCCAATTGTCTTGATGGTGCTGACCTCAGCGCATCCTGCTTCCATTCTAACATGATTTTAATCATTGCCTCAGCATGTCTTAGGGTCCACTAAGAAGAGCTTGCATTACAGAAAGCCTCTGTTCCCTCGGCTTAGTACTATGAAACTAAAATGTTGATGTGTAAGTAAAGGAAATGGAACATTTCTAGAAGGAGCGATGACTTAATAGGGGACTTGTTTTGTGATAATAACATTTCTGTGTGGTAATCAGTGAGTTATTGCTGTCTGGCAGCTAATAATTAATCAGCTGTGGTTTATGAGAAGAAGGACATACAGGTAGTCAGTATCTGCAGACTCTACCATTGTGATCCACTGTAACATAATCATGTTAATATTTATGGGGAAATTGACGGTTTTACCAATTCACATCCGTTTCAGTGGATTTCCATCTGCGTGTGCACGGAAATAGAGAAGATGTCACGTAGTGGAGCTTGATGGTGTTTGACTTCCTCGTGTGATAAAGTCTGTCCTGTGTCTATTCTGGTGAAGGTTGTTTAACCTGATGGAACAAAACAGGAGACCATTTGTATGTTTGTGTGCGTTTGAGAGAAAGAAATAGAGCAGGAGTTTCAACAGTTTGATTATGAACTTGCAACAGCAATAGCTGTTTTTTGCTTATGTGGTTCAAGCTGCAGCATATTTTTATGTGTTTTAATTTGAAAGACTATTCAAACCTCAAACAGTATTTAAGATCTATTAAAAACTGAATCTTGATAAAATGTAAAACAATAATGTTTACAATACACCTACTGTAATTTTCTTTTATTGCCTATGTTTTTGTTTTTATTTACCTTGAATATACCCAAATCCTGGTAGAAATGTAGACTGAATAGCTGAATAGGTTGCAAAAGAAAATTAATTATACTATAAATAACTCTTATAAAGTGTTTATTTTTTATTAAAAATACTCCCTGTATGTAGGAAAATATTTTTCTATTGTAATGGAGACCTCTACAAACCATAACAGAAAACACTGATGGACACTTTTCTGAGTAAAAATAAAGAGTGAATTTATTGAATGGTACAAGTTCCATTTTGATTTTTACAGTAAAACTGTGACTGTTAATGTCAACTGAACTTTTTGCTCTCTCATTAGTCATTGTCAAAGTTAAATGGGTGACTCAGAATGAATGAGATGCCAAACACATCATAATACACCATAGGGCAACACCATGGCAACAGTTACCATATGACAATGAACAGCGTCAAAAGGTAACTGATGAAAATACATAAACCATATAATGTGACTTCCACTCACAGTACTCATATTTGGCCCATGATTAATTATGATGAACTAAGATATACCATAATATTGTAACTCTTCTCTTATATACAGTGGTGTAATTTGACAGATTCACTACAAGGGCATGAATTTTATTTGCAATAAATAATTTGACAAATGTGTGATCTAAAGGTCTTCAGTTATTGTGCTAGCAAATATGTTAGTAGTATGAATAGTAATTGTAATTGTAGTATAAATATTGCACAACGCCTAACACATTTTAAATTAATTTCTATGTCAATCATTATACATTTTGAGATGGAACTTTCTATTTGTGCGGACTAAAAATGTCGAAGTTGCAACAATAGTTGTATGAAGTAAAAAAAGTTGATAAAATAAAGTAAGTGTGTAACTGTATTTTTTTTGTGTGTGCAAGCTTGTGTTTACTTGTTTGCGATGAAGCACTTAACTTTAAAGAAAATATATTTAGATTTTTTTATATAGAAAATATTATTCATGTTCTTCGCTGTAATAAGGTCCAACTTGAATGAACGTGAATGGTCCAGTTTTAAGAGGCTGCATGCGGGAATGACGTTTTATAACAGCGTGGCTGCCATCTGGTGGATGTGAAAAATAAATGCTCCTTTTTCTTAACGGAAGTCAATGATAAAGTGTACTTTTAACAAAGTCCTCGGTGCTCAGACAGTGTGTTTAACTGATTGAAATCGTTTTCTTGCAGGTTTCATTCATGCGGAAAAACACGGACGCGCTCACGGACGCGTCACCGTTGTCCTCACCCTGGGCTGCCGGAAGGGCGGAGTCAGCAGGCGGGACATAAAAACCAGACGGACCCGCGTCTCCTTCCATTTCCTTCTTTCATCTGAGCGAGGTAAGATCTCACGCTGTTTTGTTAACGCTCATTCATTTGCAAACTCCACGATTAGATCAACAACACTTATTTCTATGAGCTAATTATTTAACTAGCACGGGACATTTCACAGGAGAAGTTGACTGCTACTCTCACGTAAAGCTAAAGCTAGCTTCCTGCAGAGTTTGGTTGCAGCACCAACCTGGGGTCAATCCGTGCTCATCCGTCACCCACGCAAATTTAAACCATCTGATGATTTGGCAACACAACTCAACACACGTTTTGTAAATGATTTTTGTTGCATTTGTTGGATAGTTGAAGGAGAACTGGTTCTTTAGTGAGGGCCGGCTGCCTGCTAGGCGCGGATGCTAACAGCGTCTCTCCATGATGATAATTTTCACAGACCTGTCCTGAATGACTGTGATTGTACTATATTATTCTGATGGGAGATGTTTGTAAATGTAACAATCAGGTCACCGCGCTGCATGGCGCAGACACGTGTTGAGCAGAGGCCAGTGTTAGCTGCAGCCTGCTAATGCGAACATGTCTGCTCTTTACTTTTCTAGATGGAGGGAGATCTACGAGCTGCTAGCTACCAAGGTAAAGGCTAGCACGTGTTTGCTGCTCAATTGTACGTGCCATTGGGTTAAATGTAAATAAAGTCACTGTAGCTTGAATAGATGGTCCAGATCTCGAAGCATCGTGCTACGATGATGTCTTATTTGAACTCTCTCACTGAATATTGATTGAGGATACTTAAATCTCTTAAAATACTGAGTAGCATGAAGCTCCCATCAAGCGTGTACACATGAGGCATGTACAGCCAATGAAATGCTCATTTTTTTTTTCTGTCTTCAGGTGTGAAGAGAGAGGCGAAGTCATCTGCAGCAGGTAATTGGAGTAGTTTCATTGTAGATCAGTTGGCTTTCATTGACCCGTGGTTGTTGAACTGTACTGCTGTGATGAATCCCTGAACTCTCTCTTACTGAATCAGCCTTTGAAGAAACCTCTTTACCAGATTCTGAGCAGCACGTGTTCCTATGTGAAGCTGAAATAAAACTGTGGTTGTTAAACTCACAAGACCTGTAGGTCACTTCTGTTAAACATTATCTATAATAAAAACCGTTTGGACTACTTGACTTTGTTAAACCACAGATATGGTGCTTGGCTTAAGTATTTCATACAGGCCTATGCTGATGCATAGATTTACCGGTTGATTAACCTCTGCTTGCTCTTCCTAGGGTGTCTTGAAGTACTTTACTTGCAGCAGAGCAGATGGGCAGTACCTTGAGGTGAGAAGACTATTCAAAATTAAATCACTCTTGTTGTATAGACATGGTTTAAAATAAATGGCAAGCATATGCCTGAATCCAGTGATGTCATCCTATAATCTGAATACCTCCATTTGGAATGATAGAGAAACTTAAATGTCTAAGCATTTGACTCACTTTGTTCACTCGTTAGGTGGTGTGCAAGTTTGAGCCGTTAAATCTGAACGTGTAAACGCAGTTGAGACACTGAGGTAAGTCGACAATATTATATTCAGTTTATTCAGTATTGAGGTATAAACTTGATGATTACATGACAAGCATATGTCTGAATCTAGTGATGTCATTCTATAATCTGATTACCTCTAGTTACATTGTTTTTAAAAAAAATTTTACTATTTGAACATGTTTTGATACTGTTTCTTTGCTCGTCAGGGGTTTGAGAAATTTAAGCTGCTCCTCCTACATCTCAACATGTAAGTCCGAACATGCGCTTTCGTTTGAGTGTAATGTCTAGAAATGCCTTTCCAATAGCTAAAGTAAGAAGCTCTCAAAATAGGCAAAGTAAAATTGTGACTGGATCAACCTGTCGGTACACTGAAATGTCAGCTAATTCAAAGGAGAGGTATTTCTAATAGTTTGAAAGGATGAAATGGGTATCACCCATTAAACACCTGGACGACTAATGTCACATGGCAGCTTGTCACCAAAGCCCTGATCAAACGTTTCACTTAGTAATAAACACGAAAGGACTGTTGACCTACTAAAGAGCCACTTTCTTATGCAGGACCTTGGCGTGGATACTTGAAGAGGCAGGGGTCCATTAGAAGACTTGTGGTATGTTTTCTGTACCCTGGCTTTTTTTTTTTTTTTTTTTTTTGGAAAGATGACTAAGCATCTTCTCAATGCAGTTCCAATGATGATGAAACTTAGCTCACTTTGAACCAATGTGAAACGACACGAACATCTGAGCAACTGCATTCATAACATTTGCTCATAAATTTGTTTGCATTTTAAACTAAAGGTACTATAAAATCCGCTGGAATCCAATTTGAATTACCACTCTAATTGTAAGACTAAGCTTCTTGGTCTTAATTGGTCTGTTTAGAAACATACACATTAGTGTTACAATGTGTGGTAAATAAACTTTGTTTTGTCTCCAGGTGGTTCAGCTACATAATGGCCATCATGATGCCAGAGCAAATTTAAGGTAAAATTCCCTACTGTGTCAACAATAGCTTTTATTCCTAGACCTGTTGGAAATGATGAGATATATTTGGAATCTCGTTCGTCTGAACTCCTGTTGAGAAATGGAATCTCTGATATCTGAAGGTCAATGGTTGATGTACACCCTTCCAATTTTTGTGCTGTGACTAAACAATATCTTCCCTGTTACAGGGACATGGTGTTAGCGGATTAGAAGAGAACACTCCCCTTGGTGTCAGTCCAGGTGAGGCTTCCCATCAGTACAATCAGGTTTCATTAGTCTTTAAAACAGTCAGGTTCCTTAATGATGACACCTGCAAATGTCTTACGCCTTGTGTAAATGCCAGACCTGAAAAGGTGAACCCACTGGTGTTGCCTTGGCAATAAGGGGAAGACCCGTTGGGGTTACCAACAGTCTGAATGGAAATGTGCCACACCTGAATGGTTTAAATCAATCTTGTATTAAAAAAAGCTACATGTAGTCAAAATGACTAAAGTTTTACAGCATCATTTGTAATTTTGACTAAATGTAACCTTATCTCCTTCCCCACTCTCCCATTAGGACTGAGCTGGATATCAATAGGCTTGATCAGATTGTCCCAGGTTTGAGGTAGGTTTATTTATTCCCCACCCCTGCTGATGGTGATTGTCAAGTAAATGTGATGATTTTTCTATTACCGCCCCAGTCTGAGAATTCATGACTGATTGGTATCCCCTCTGATTACCTGAGTTGGGGGGTGAATATTCACATTAATGAAATGAGGATGAGTGACGTGTTTCACTTGCTGCAGGTCTGGAGATGCTGTGACTTGACACCTGGGACTGTGCTGCAGGTAAACATCAGTTTAAAGACCAGTAAAAATTAGGAGTTCAAACAGTTCATAGTTGTCCCACAAAACTGAAGTGATGAGCTTTTTTTTACCGCCCCAGTCTGAGAATTCATGACTGATTGGTATCCCCTCTGATCACAAGGCTTAAGACTGCAGTTTCTTTTTTCCTTCTTTCTTTTTCTCCCCCCCTTTAATATGAAGTGTTTCCTCTTACAGGTCAGCATTGAACAAATTCCAACTGGGAGCATTGTCTACATTTCTGCAGTGTATGGTAAGAGTCAGGCCTTTGATTGATGATGATTGTAGAAGTGATGAGTTGCTTATTACTGCCCCAGTCTGAGAATTCTTGACTGATTGGTATTCCCTCTGATCAAAACTACATAACATCAGTTATGCATGAGGTGCTTATGCCATTTCTAAAACATGTCCTTTGTTTTGCAGATTTGGGGACAGAACTTGGAAGCGACTGTATTTCTCAGACTGCTGCTTCCTGTTGTTGGACACTAAAATCTGAGGCTAATTGAGCCCTCTGTTGGTTTGAGAACTGGGAATGTGAAATAAAAGTCAGTTTAAGTGATTGTGTGGTTTTACTTTGTTTAAATCTGCTCATCCTTTCAGTTTGGGGCAAGGTGAAACACTAAATGTGTGAAACTGGATTTCAAATGACTTTCTAAATTGAGCTGGCCAGGATTAACAGTATAAGATCTTATCCGTACCCACAATATGTGCATTTATATAGGGATGTTGAAAGTATTTCAAATCAAGGGGACGCAGTGTAGATGGGGTCAGTACTTGATGCTTAAAAGCAACTCTGCTGGCTAGCCTCTAAAATAGGCCAAATAGGTATTGGAACAAAGGAAACTGTTTCAGCATACCTAATGGAAAAATTGCAAAATCAACTTTTTAAGCCAATACGTGAGCTCTCGCACAGTTAAATGTCATGTTTGTCATAAGTAACCACTAAAAGCAAGCCCCCGTTGTAGATTACATAACACTTCATCTACAGTGACAATGCTCCTTCAACTCACAACAGCAATAGTTTTGTATAAAGCATTTATTAGGAAACATGAGCCAGTTAACCACCATTCCATATAGTTACAGAAAGAAATTCCTGGCTGTATTTCAGAAATTCTCATGGGTTGTCACACACCTGACTAAACTTAACATGAGATGAAAAGCATTAAAATGTGATTGAGGTGCTTGGTGATGCAGACAGGTACAACTGCAGGTGGCACAGGAAATACTTGTAGCTGCTTTTTTTTTCTTTTAAACAGTTCATCTCTATAGTCCAATAATGAGCCTGGATTTGTACCACATCAGGCTGCAGTGTTGTGGTTTATAAATCAAAGAACAAAACGCATTCAGTCAGCAGTGAAGATCCTTGCAGCAATATCATCTAATAGCCAGTCCACTCCAGATAACAAGTTCTCTCCTGTTACTGCACTGCAGCTGATTATACACCAGTGATGACTTTTAATTTGCTCCAGAGCCAAGGCCTGCAGGAGCAAACAAATGGTAGGACATCAAGATAACTCAAGTAGAATAAGAATTCAAGCTGGTGCTATTAAGGCTCCAATCCATTACATTCAGAAACAAATCCTTGCACAGTAAGTAAATCCCACCTCTCGTATGGCTTCTTGGGACAGGGCTCCTGGTAAATCTTGCTTGTTGGCAAAAACCAGTAATGTTGCTCCAGCTAACCTCTGTAGGGAAGAAACACCATGTTACATAGAGATACACGAAATAAACTGTGCAGATGGCAACTTGACACTTGTTAAAGTGACCATAGAACACTTAGGATTTCACAGTTTCTGCTTGTGCTTAAATCAAACATGCAGTTAAACATGATATTCTGTGTTAAATCTTTGTCTACTAATACAGCAATGATCACAGAATTTGCAGGGAAGGCTGACTACATGCTACTGACCAACCACCAGGATAATCTCAAGGATAAGTGAGTGGCTGCCAATCTCATGTCTCTGATATCAAATAAAATCAATGTTTTTCCTTGTAATGATCAATTAACATGACCTCTGCACAGGTGCAGGAGGTCAGGGCCCAGACACTGATTGGATTTTTATTTGAAATAAGTAAAAGGGATATTCAGTCTGTCTGTGTGGGGGCCATATGGCTGAAAGTCTGGGGCAATTGCCCATGTTGGGACCCAGATAATCAGGAGAACACTGGCAGACATTAATGAATGGTAAAAGATATTCACAAATTCACTCAAATCTTCACCAAAATTGAGACTTTGTAAATTGACATTCCAGCCAACTAATATCTCCAAACATCTGACAGATACAATGTTGCTGTCTGCAGCAGGCATACAAAAACTTCTCCATGATCCTCTTGATAAAGTGCAGCTACCCTGCTATATCTGCAGCGTGTGTAGTTCAGTTTACCTCCTCCAGCAGCAGTGCACTGAGTTCCTGTCTGCAGTCCTCCATTCTGAGCCTGTCTGCACTGTCCACCACCCACACCAGCCCATCTGTGCTCTCAAAGTAGTTCCTCCAGTAGGAACGCAGCGACTTCTGACCTCCTACATCCCAAATGTTCAATTTAAACCTAGAAGCACGGAGAGAAGAACATGGGGAAAAACATTCTTCAAACGAATAACAGATACCTTTGCCAACCCACAGTGCAAAAACAAACTAGAACTGTGTTCAAAGACAGAAGTCCTACGACAGACCTTATGTTAACATGATGGAGTCAGTCTGCAATCACATTAAGAGACACAAAGCTTTGAATCAACCAAAAACCACAGAAGAAGAACTGTAGCCCATCTTCCAAATGCTTCAAACGAACTAGCTAAAGGTAAGTCAAACGCCAAATATATATCGTTTTTATTTATTTAACTTTTGCTTCACTTTGTATTTAGTCACCTGAATGATACATTCTACTTTTAACGCATTAAGCACAGTCCTGTATCTTTTGGGTTATATGAGGAACGAAGACAGCATTGTGATTTCATAACATAAAAACTGCACCAATATTAATATGAGACAATATGTTTAACGTACAGACCTTTTTCAGAGCAGGCGATTTAGCATATGAAAATGCAGCAGGTAACTGGCCAGTTTCAAGAATAAATGTATGAATTAGACTCATACTCATACTCATAGATGTCGGCCCTTGAGAGAAACTATGTAGCATGGACGCTCATGCATTGATGAATGATGGTGGCCTCAGTAATGTAACGTTACCCTCTGTGCTCCAGTGTCTGGATGTTGAAGCCCAGGGTTGGGGAGATGGTGCTCACGTCCTCTCCGTTAAACTTCTTCAGGATGGTCGTCTTTCCCGCGTTGTCCAGACCTCTGCACGAACCAGGTTAAAGAGCAAACTCACCTGACCACGCAGCTGCTAGATAGCGACAGCTTAACAGCCATTTACTCGCTTGTCTTAGTGCTTCATAGCTAGCAATGTAGCATGAGACAGCACGAACTGCTCCAAAAGGAAACTTAACTCGCACAAACCCCGATGCTTACAACAACAAAAAAAACCTCTCTGAGATTAACAACCGGCCGTGTTTTTCATCCAATAGACGCAACTGTTATCATAATAATACACGGATGCTGTTTTGTTCGCAGCTAAGCTAGTAAACTGTTACAGAAAGGATACAACATCAGCAGCCTCATCTCCCGTTCCTTCTGCTTCATCTTCTTTAAAATTGTCAGCAGGCCCATCTCAGTCCTGTTCCGTCCGGCTGCTGTTATTTAAGAGAATATATATATATACATATATATTTATATATATTTTTATATATTACATTTGGCATTGGAAAAGAGCATTGCCAGCTAGGAAGCGATCCTAATTCTAAACCCGCCTTACGTAGCCACCGATTGGTCTCTTTGGTGACGGGCGAACGCTGATTGGCTTTGGGAAACGTTTGGAGCTCGTTGATTGGTCGATTCTAAGGTGCGGCCACGCTGAACGAGAGGCGCTGCCTGAATGTGTGCTGTGGGAATGCGCATGTGCAGTGTGGAAAGGTCCTGTTCTATCAGAGCCTACTTCCAAAAGTATACAGAATGTAGAACATAAATAATTAGTATTATAGGATATGAATAGTCTAGAATATACACACAAGAAATTTTCTTTTTCATCAAACAGTCTGAAAATATTTACCCTAACCTTTCCCTGAACCTCAATACGTTCTGTCCACACAGACAGATTCAATTATTCACCAGATCATCTTAGTAAGACTCCATCCCCTACTTTAAATGAAAAGCAGCTAGACAAACATCCCACAAAGCGGTTGGTCAAAGTGTGTCTGTGGTGGCGTTATTTCCCGGGGATTGCTGGTAAAAGCTGTTGGTTGCTGTCAGAGAGTCCGCCCATGCATTTCCTGGCAGGAGTGCTCCAGGAAAATCCCTGCACGTGAAGGGGTGTACCGGCTCTCCTAACATGGTCATATTAACCCACGGCTCCTCCTGTCCCAAACTACGTTTATCCATTCATTTCTTCTGATGCCTTCTAGTGCTACCGAAAATATCCCCTCTGTATTTATACTACAGCTGGATTCCCACTGATAATCGGAAAACATTGCTTTTGGATCCTTATGGGATAATGTAGGCTACCTGTGTACCTGGAATATCAAAGACTGCAATACTACTACTACTGTTGTCACCGGGTGCATGTGAAGAGATTTTACAAATAACATACTGTACTTGAATGCAGCACAGCCACACCGCCTCTAACTCTCAATGGGTCAGTTTAAAATAAAGAGAAACTGAAAGCAATCGGGGCAACATGTTGCATCATCGGCTCTGTGGTGCCAAGCCCCCAGCGCACAAAACGCGACGGACACGGCGGTTCATTGCTTCATTTCAGGCAACACTTAGTGAATCAACAAGTCACCAAGCAACCGCAGACATCAGTGTGCAGCCCGGAGTGTGCATGTCCTTCAGCTTACACACAGTTTCATCCCGGGTCATTGAAGGTTCAGTGCAGGTTGCAGGAGTCGTCACCTCTGCGAATCCACAGATGCAAAGTATAGATGCACGGATGATCCGGACTGGGTGAAGATCCATCCGTGTCGGTGTGAGAAGAGTCAAGCTGTCCACCATCCGACTGACCAGGGGGGAGGAGGAGGAGGCGGGGGGGGCATGTCCCCGTTGTTCATGGACACCGGGTGCGACCCCGACAGCCCCGGCTCCCTGTCAGTTGAAGATTACACCAGCAACGCGGCTGAACTGGTAAATTATTCTCTCTCCCGTTCTTCTTTAACATTCAATCAATCACATTAGATCGTGCCAAAATCTCTGAATGTCTACTGTTAAATATTAATGTTTAAAAAGGTTGAACTAACCAACAATTTAATAATTTTTTATCCATTTATTTCTTGGGTTTATGTCTCTATTTTGGGCATTTTTTATTTATTGGGCAGCTGTCACTGTCCCTCTTTGTCTTTTGCAAATCATTTTGTAAAGTGTTTGTAAAAGCCAAATCCTTCTAGCTGGACCAACAGAAGTGAAGTTCTATGAGGAATCATTGAATGTACACAAACAGCAATGTACTCCGCCACCACAATCTCATATTATATTGTATTATATTCCATATTTATTCCATATGTACATTATATTCCATGTAATCACAAATTAACAGTAGAAAATATCCTGCACTTCTATTCTCTTTCTTCTGAATCTGTGTATACGATCTGTTATTTTTGCAAGAGCAGTCTTTAAGATTAGCAATATTTAATCTTATCTTCATTTGATATGACAAAGATTGGATCTGGGAGAAAATATCTAAAGATTAGATATATATATATATATATCTAATCTTTATTTATTGGTTGTCAAACTGCTTTATCAACTTTGATCAACTTTGATTAGAAACTTTGCTCCTGAATGAAACATCACGCGCTGTAACTTCCTCTCCATCCAGATCCTGAACTATTAGTTGTTTATTGACCTATTTGAAATGGCCCCATGGTAATGCATGTGATAGGTTTGCCTTATGATCATGTGAACCTATACATTTTTGAAAACATACTGCAATAGTAACAAATGATTGATGTCTGTTTTGTGTAATAATGTGCTCCTAAAAGGATATCACTTGATAAGTAAATGTGTACTGTCATGATTAGGACCAACACAGTGTGTTCCCCTTTTCAGGAGAGGGAAGGAGAGGGACATCAGTTGGATAGTACAGGGAAAAAAAGAAGAGAGAAGAACAGAGATGCGGCAAGAAAGACCCGCCAAAAACAAACTGAGAGAGCAGACCAACTTCATGAGGTCTGTAACATGCACTTTCTTTCACTTTTTTTCCTTCTGTCTTTCCTTATACCAACATCCTGTGACCATGGCTCTCAATCCCACGTCTCACACGCACACGCACGCAACCAGTGACTGTGTGTGTCTCTTGTGTAATCTGGCAGCATGCTCTCAGCCGTTTCTTGTAAATAGCCTGCTTTAGCAGAAGGGCTATCACTCCCTCTGGTTTGCGCTCCCATTGGTCGCCAGCCCTCTCATTCCTCCCTGCCCTGAAATACCCCCCCCCCCCCCCCCCCCCCCCACACACACACACACACACAATCAGCAATCTTTTTTCCTTTAAGAAAAATAAAGTCATTCTACAAATGTATGGTTGAAAGAAACAAGGCTACCCTTCAGGTTTAAAACAGAGATGACTCTGTGCCAAAATATATAACCCCCATGCCTTATTTTAGCTTCTGATGAGGAGATTTAATGATCATATTTAAAGAATCATTTGACAGTTTGTTAAAACACACATATGTACTTTTGTTGCAGGCAGTTTAATAAGAAAATAATATGTCTGTTTGAGAGCCAAAGGCAGCTGCTAGTTAGGTTGGTTAGCATAAAGAAACAGGTTAAGTAAAATATAAAGTATGTAGTAATAGTAAATCTAAAGTAAGATTTTGCGACCTCTCAAACACAGTTGTTTCTACTCACGATGCTAAGCTAAGCTAACCGACTATAGCACTGTATTTAATGGTACGTTAAGAGGTAAAAAAGTGATTTTGATCGCATTGCACAAGACTAAACAATAGAAACTGTAAAAATGCACATAATGCTGGACAGGATGTGAAATTTTCTTTCCAACAGGTTTCGATAAATATGATAATGTTTTAAGTTTGTGGTTTTCCAAATGTTCATAACAAAAATGAAAATTGAATAATTTTAACTGTCACATTTAATATTGTCAATGTTTAATATGCCAAGACCCACAAATGCGCATAAACTGTGCTGCATCTAGTCTTGTGGTTGAACACGTCTCCCTTTTACCCTTATTACACTTATGTGACATCCACCCTGTTCTAACTGTAAAGGTTTACAGAAAAAGTACATGGGTGTGTGTGTCTTGGCAGAAGGGAATTCAAACTTTCACTTTCTGATTCTTCTTCTGCCAGTTTTGCTCTCTGTGTTTCTCCTCCAGGTTAATTTTGAACACTCAGTTGTGAGAAGTTTAACCGAAAAAAAAGCACAGTCTGTGTCAGCAGTGAATGGTTCAAAGGTTCAGTTGTGTTACACAGCTGCGTGTCACCCCTGCTTTGACTCTGACTTTTTGACCTTAAAAACAAAGTCACACAAAAGTGGAGTAACCTTCGGAGCTCCTTTGGTGACTTTCAATAACAGAAATAAAAAATAACGCATGGCCACGAGATAGTGATTGTCATTTTCATGCAAAGACTGTATGGAGTAGGTTGTTGGTTTAACATGGACAATTTTGTATTTGTTTATGATTTAATTTTATCTTCATATTGGAATGAAATCACAATGCACTCGTATGCAACTTTATTAGCAGCGTCCTCGTAACATTGCACCAACATAATATGACCCCTAACCCTGAACCTAAATGCAGCTTTCTCAGGCTCTTTTTCTGTCTCCTCACTGGGCCTTTTCCCCTTCACAAAGAAACTGTCCTATTTTAATAATTTTGCTAGCTTGTGGGTTTAATTTTAGCGGTAACATATCATTTGACTGATGTAATGGAGAGAATTCGGTCATTTTTCAAAATAAAACATAGTTCACATTCAGATAATAAATAATGTAAGTTATTTATTCTTTCTGTGCGGTCCGGTTCAAAACGGGCCGCACGCCACGGACTGGTAACGGTCTGCGGCCTGGGGGTTGGGGACCACTGACCTAAATTACTCACAGTCTGGCATGGAGTGAGTCTTAGCAAAAGACAATTAATTCAGCTGCTTAAACTACATGAGCTTCACTGCAGGAGACATGCTGATCTGGGGAAGTCATGTGTTTCAGTCCACATCTATAAAGACGGCTCAATGAATCCTGGATGAACGCCAGAGCCGGTTCTTGGGAGGAACTAGAAGAGATGTATTTAAAAAAAAAAACAACAAAAAAACGAGACTGTTTCAATAACATGCCAAGTGACACTGTATCATTGTAAGCATCATGATGAAATGCTAGGCTGCTCTAAATCGTTCAGGACGATCATGACGTTATATACCTTGAGACTTTTTCATGAATCATTCTGTACAGTGTGTCCCGGCACTTGAATTTTGAATTTTCTCATATTCAAACCTCCATAAAATCATTTCCTCTAATGTTTAAAGGATTCTTTCAATGGATTATTGTTCAGACTATTAAGCAACAGTCTCTGGATGAAAATGTGCACAATAACAATCTTGTGGCTTCACATTTAGTTTTTCTTATTGGATGTCACCAGAGAGGCTCCTTAGTAACCCGTGGGGAATTATGTAGGACTTGAATCTTCCAGAGGAGAGAGACAGTTTTCTTGAATACTATTCAAGTGTGCCCTTGTGGTCATTGATGTACCGAGCTGTTGTGGAGGATAAGTGTTTTCAGAACTGAACTGAAGCATAATGAGGTGATAAAAGCAGAAGTTTAGTTGATAGATAAACCCAAAGAATAGAGCTCTAGAAACTGCCTGGCTTTAGTGTTTTATTGCAGCACACTTCTGGCCTGGTGTCATATTATGTGGGTGGGATGTGATTGAGTTAATTATTTATCTTTTGAAGTATGGTGGTAATTTGTTTTTATGGCTGATGAGTGCCAGGCTAAGAGATAGCAAGGATATACCTGACTCAGCTTCACATGAACTATTTGCCCTTTCATGTTCATCTCCATTGTTTATCTCTTTTTCTTTCGATTAATCTAATTTCGCTTTTCTTTTATCCTCCATCATCTTCTCCTCAGGAGCTTCAGTCTCTCGAGAGGATAAACTCGAACCTTCAAAAAGAGATTACTTCATTGAAGAAAGAGCTCCAATGCTATACGACAGCTCTGGTGAATCATGAACCTTATTGCCTCCTCAGAGCTTCTGGATCCAGCACCAGCCGAAAAAGACGCCTCTCAGATTCCCATTTGACTGAAAGTCAGACCTCCTCCAGCTCTTCCAAAGTTGTTCCGCAGACCATAAGCCCCACTTTGGATACAAATACTTCAATCTCTACCTCTCCAACCTCCAGCATGGGTCTTAAAACCCTTGACTGTGCGGAAAACACAGACCTTCCACCTTCAGCTTCTGCTCCAACAAATACAGCATTAGCCTTTTCCTCTGGCTCATCAACTGAATGTGTCATTGCCTCGTCCTCCAGCCCTGTGACTGCTCCTTATTCAGGTTCATTTTGTACTTTCTCAGCTCCTCACTCTTTATTTAGCGAAAAGTCGACAATCAACTCATGGCCAAGCAATGTTACACCAGTGCACACCAACTTTGTTTCAGCCTGTAAACCCTCCAACTCGCTCACAACAGCTGCTCAGGCGCAGTCTGGATACCCAAGTTCTACTGTGTCAGCAAATCCATGTTTCAATTCTTGTCATTCTGACATATTGGAAGAGTTTTTAATGAAACAAACGTCAACGCCGCCCATTGATCAAAGTCAGTTAACACAAGGGTATGTCACGAATGTGCCACATTGTAATCCAGATCAGTTCAGTGAAAGACCAAACAGGTCAAGTTCTCTGTCTTCTATTTCATCATCACGCCCTCAAGCTCCTACTCCAGTCGCCTTGACAGATTCGCCTCAGGTGAATTTGGAGCCTACTCTTACGCCCGCCTTTGTCTTTAAGCCAAGTTACAGCCAACAAATGACACCTCATCATACATCTCTTCTCTCCCTCCTCACTATCCCTAGCCCTTTGAACATCTCTCCAACTACCTCCAACAGCTCTGATGATTTTATCCGTCAGCCTCCCTCCTCGCTTCCATTGTCTAGTGATTCAACAAATGAACTTTCTCTGTCTGAATTCCTGGAGGTCAATGATTGGATCCTAAATGGGACGAGCAATCAGTAGCACTACATGTATTCTTGGGTCTAAAATGGCCCTTTTAAATTGATATTTTTTCTAGCAACAACTCTAAAATGCAAAACAGATTTTCACATTTCTCATCCAGTTGGACCCTATTCATGGAAAAATGAGATCAAGGGCCAAACAAATGTCTGTTTTTTTTGTTTTTTTTTGGTTCACTTTCAAGGGAAACTCCAGTACTTTAGTAATTGCACTTTTATAAGGTTAAGAGACAGAACAGTGCCAATACTGAAGCAGCAGAGGTTCAAATATCCTAACATTTAGTTCCTAGTATGAATTAAGTTCCAATAATGGTGAATCCTATATTTCCCATAATGCAAAGCTATTGGCTGTTTTAAAGCACCCTTCATATGTGGTGAAATAATTTTCCATACCTTGTGCCTCCTGTTTGTAGCACAGCCTTTCTGGTATAAATTCAGCCCGACCCGAACACATCATACAGCTGAGTAACTGTCCCCATGATTCATAAACTGACGCCGATGTCTGAAATTGTTGGTGTTTTCATTTCAAAACAGAAAAAGAAAGCAGTCATCTTTGTGAAAGTAAGCTAATGCTACAGCGCCTTGGGTTGCATATTTGTTTTACTTCTTTCCTTCAGCTGCTAAAGGCTATTGTGGAAAACTTTGTACATTAACTGATCTACAGTGCAAACTGTCGTTGTTGCAATGGACCTTTTTCATATTTTTAAACTTGGGAAAATCATATTCAGTTACTCATAGCCAGTTATTTTTGAAAAATGCGTCAGCTTTTGACTTCTAATTTTATACTAGTTGGAGTGAGTGCTTCCTTGCAAAGTCATGGAAAGGTTAAAAGGAGAAGTAATAGTCTGCTCTCGAAATGCAGTGTTACTGTACGACAATGAACAGTGAACAACAGCCAGCACATTGCATCACATGTTGCTATACTGATTGCATTAAGTTTTTATTCAAATAATTAAGTATTTATCAAATGCACAGATTAATAATTTTTGCCTTGCAATATTTGAATCCAAGAAAAAAAGATAATTCTTTATCAGTTTGCTTTCATTTGCTTGTGTTATTATTACGATAAAGAGTTTTGATATTTGTAGTATTTTTCTCTTATCTGGTGTCAAAGTACATGTTATCCCATAAATATTGTCGTAACTTGATAACAATGGAGATTGTTATGACCCACCATGCTCCCCTAGTGGTCAAATTCCGGCATTATTTTAATTTTGGTGGCTTAATCCTAAATTGTATCACTCGGCAATGTGACCAAAGCCAGACAGGTGTGTGTAAGAGATTGGGTATAAAGCTTGAGTTTCACCAGTCTGTCACCAGGGCTGTTTCCACAGGTCTCAAACCCCCAACAGGCCTGTAATATTCCAGGCTGTAGGAGTAAACAACAGCATGAGGTGAGGAGGTTGTCAGGAGCGGCTTCATTAGGCACGGTGGTGGTGATGGGGTTAAAGAAAGATTTGGTTAAAATAACATTTTCACCCCTAGGGGTGTAAACCTATGTGATAAATAGTTTTGTTTTTTTTTTTTCACTTCTAAATATATCTCTTGTTGTACTCATCGCCTGTTACTAGAATAGAGATCATTCATTTTGCTCTTGACTTTATGTCGCGGACGAAGAGAGGCTGCTAAAATCTGGTGTAGTAACTTCACTGTGATGAGGAAGTGGATCATGACTTTTCTTCTTTCTTTTTTTTTTTGCTGTGCTGCTGAACTGTGATTGTATTTCAGTGATAAAGGTTTTTTTTTTGATGATTTATTCAATTATTCTGCTTTATAGAGAATATCTCAAAATAGGAAACAGAAGCATACCTTTTACACTGAGATATTGGGATTGTGTGTAAATTTGAACTATTTGGTATTTATCATGCATTAGATTAATATATTTATGCCACAATGATAATTGCTATACAAAGTTAATTACAAATAAAATGTTTTATTACAACATTTTCTCACTTTTGTTCAATTTGCAAATCTGTTATAGCTGTAATACATGAGTTTATTCTAATATGTCATGCACTGGACTACACTTAGAAGTAGCTGTGTAATTATTGGAAGATTAAAAACATTATTCTTCTTAAAAATGACATACATTGAATCCATTAGCAATAATATAGACACTTGACTGCAAAGTTTTGTTGCTACTGTCTCATTTGGTCAGATATGCCCGTTAATATTACCATTAGCTTGCGGCTACAAGTGGCATCATTCAACACTGTTTACAGCATTTTATCATAATGTAAAATGCAATTATCACAATATTATGCATTGTTGCTTGCACATAGACAGCTGAAATATGTTAACAACTATTTGATGACTGACTTTCTTTCAGTAACCACTCTGAGTTTGACCTTTGTGCCTTTGAGTGAAATGTCTCAACTGCCACATGAAGGATTACAATGACATTTATCACACACTTTCATTTGGACCTTCAGGGAGAAATGAAATGACTAATCTCCTGACTTTTCTTCCAGCCACATCACCAAGTCAGAATTAATTAATTTGTCCAATACTTTCGTTCATGATTACAGTACCTTCAGGCAGCATGCTAACCTCAGATGGTGAACAGTTATAGGCCTGTATGTTTAAAATTAGCATTTCAGCATATGGCTCAAAGTTGCTGTGATTTCAAAGGGGATGAATGTGGATCTTATTTTTCAGTGAGGCTTCAGACAAATGCGAACAGACTGAAAATGGGCTGAAGGTTTGTGACTGATGACTTTGTTAGAGGGCAGGTCATGATTATAGTGTGATGTTAACAGTCTTGTCTTCAGATTTCTGTGTCCTGAACAGCCCGGTATAAGTAACCTCTGATGTGAAGCAGAGCAGGCCAGCAGCGCCTCCACGGCCAGCCATGCAGCCAGCACCCTCCTTCCCCGGTGTTTTCCCAAAAAGCAGCCGACTGAGCTCACCTGTGACACCTCACAGAGAGGTGGGGACTGTGTGTGTGTGTGTGTGTGTGTGTTAGTGTGGTGGTGTGGTGGTGGGGCAGTTACGCACGCCCTTGTCCTGCACGCAGGATTAAGAGGCTGGGGAGTGTTTATGGTGAGAGGACTAATAATAAGCGTTCAGGGTTGGCGGCGCAAACACACTGACTGCCAGCCAAGGTGTGACTCTGATCTGTGAGGTGGAGGAGAGAGAGGGTAATTGCGCCTTTGTGTGTGTGTGTGTGTGTGTGTGTGTGTGTGTGTGTGTGTGTGTGTGTGTGTGTGTGTGTGTGTGAGTGAGTGAGTGAGTGAGTGTGTGAGGGAGAGAGAGAGAGAGAGAGGGCGCAAAATAGCAAGTGGCTTAGTGCTGAGAAGAACAATAGATGGGACTTGATCCTGAAAGCCAAAAACAATCCTGCATGCACCTACCAATAACACACAAACACACACTTGCGCTCACCTCAGGATAGGGAGAGGGAGGGGAGGAATGGGGGAGTCAGACAGAGGCAGTGTCGATGCTGAGGAGGGGATATTTCATAAGAGGGCGAAGCAGCATGTGTTATAGATGAAGCGGGTTCGAGGGAGCGCGGCCAGGACACATAAATAAAGACAAATAAATAAATAAATCCATCCCATAGCGTCATCCGCAGTGTGGAGCCTCATTCCTCTCTCTCTCTCCTTGCACCACCTTTAGGCTGAGGGACCGTTTCAAGGCAGACAGAGGGAGAAAAGACAGTATCCGGGCACACTTTTCAAAATAAAATCCTCCCCAAAACAGCTTTCTCTAAGCAAGCAGGCTAAGGCTGTCAAATCCAGTAGCCTACATGGAAAACGTGCCACAATCCTGTAAGCTTCTGAAATGCCCTCTGGCCAATCTGCCCAGAGAGACTTTCAATTTCCAGAGGTCAGCGTTATGAAGGAAAAAAAAATCCACATTTCTTAGGTAGAGTCTGGAAAGTTTGACATGGGTTAAGATAAAATTTGATTCAGGAAATAATACAGAATTATTAACTGACTCTGAGTAGGCTTTTTGGGAACTTTCTTTGAAACAAGAAGGTTACGGAGGCTGTTATCAGATGAGCTTCATAACAGCAGCATAAGACCTTTCCATGTGCAAACAGGATAATGTTTGTCCTGTTTTCATTTGGCTGCCAGTCAGTTTGTGTAAGGAGAGCCCCACTTGTACTGACACTGACTCTTATTTTATTGTGAAAGCAGGGGGGGCTCATTTCCTGCGTGTTCCGAACTCACCACCGGCCCTTGACGCAGCTCTCCGAGACGCCGTAGGACGACCGGATAACGGGAACCGTGAAGGGGGACAGGAGCAAAACCGCGTCAGTCTGACAGACACGGACGAGGTGCTATTGTATAATCGGCCTTCGGTCTTTTCTCTCCGGGCCGCCGCTGAGAGGTGGCTCGTTTGTTCGCCTTGTTTCTCGCTCTCACCGCGGAGGGAGAGGCGGAGCGGGGCGGCGGGGCTCCGTGTTGCATCGGCCGCTGGCGGAGGACCTGCACATGTCCGAGCCGTGAGGGAGCGTTTGTTTCCCCGCCCTGATACGGTTGGAGGACGGCAGGAAGAGGAGGAGGCGGTTGGGGGGGGGGATATTAACCGCGGAGAACCACATTAGCCACCTCCGAGAAAAGAAGAGAAATAATAATAAAATAACAATAATAACAAGCAGGTGCGGCCGTCTTGACGGTCGAGAGAGGATCCGTTAAAACGCGAGAAGGACAACAGTGATGCGGCAGCCGAGGTGGGCCCAGACTGATGATTTTTTGATATCATCATCATCCACCGCCAGGACCCATCACTGATTTTACTGATAAAGAGCATCATCGAGGAGAATAAGCTATAAACTGACCCGGAGTCCGTCTGTTTGTTTTTGATGTGGATAAACAGGACGAGGTTCATCGGTGCTTGATTACAGCGATATTCGTTCACACAAGGAGCTCGGCTGCATTAACAATTGTAAAAATATATATCCTGATCTAGGCCGATGACTTAGTCTGTGTATGACGCCAATAGAGCAGCAGAGAGAGCGCGTGTGAGTGAGTGTGTGTGTGTGTATGTGTGTGTGTGTGAGAGAGAGTGTGAGTGAGGAGACGCGCCTGTCTGAGCATCATCTGGTAGCTGTACAGGCTACTCCTCCACGGGGATGATACACAAGCGATTTCTCATCTGTGCGTGAAGAAACGGAAGGACCAGGGATGCTGCCATTTCCAGTCCGGCTCTGATAGAGACAGCGAGGCGCACAGCACGGGACTGGACACCCAGAAAAATATCCAGTCTCCTCACCTCTCACCCCCTTTATCTCTCACCCTCTCCCCCTGCTCCCTCCTCCTCCTCTTCTTCCTCTTCCGCCACCACCCCCTGGAGGGTCTATTCATTCCGATCAACTGATAATCCGTCTGTGATTCAGAAAGCCACCCACTCCTCCATCCTCTCCACCCTCCATTCACCCGCGCATCCCCTTTCAAACGCCTCTCTTGCGCATTCTTACGCGCAAAGGCACGGGCGCACGCCCCTTCACCACCTCCAGCGGATCCCCACCGCCATCAAGGGCCGTCATGGAGACGACCAAGTTGCCTCCTTCCAGCCCGTCCTCGCCGACCACCAGCTTCTCGGTGCCGTCCGCGGAGAAGGTGGACGGCTTCCCGCGGAGGTCCATGCGCAGAGCCCGGCAGAGGAGGTCCCACAGCTCGTCCCAGTTCCGCTACCAGAGCTCCCAGGTGGAGCTCACCCCGCTGCCCCTGCTGAAAGGTGAGATACTGATCAGGAGGAGAAGTCCAGTGAGGTCACTGCCGGTCTGGTTTTAAGGCCTGGTGTATTCAGTGGACTGACAGATGTCACAATCTTGGTGATTGTAATATTTTGTGTGTTTTTTTGGACTTACACAGAGCATTCAAGTTCAAGGTTCAAGTTTAAATGTATCCATTCAGTCACTCACCTTGGCCACTTACTCACACACCCATCCAGTCTGCAGGAGGATGTTTATTCTGACAGCACACAGTTTGTGGCACATGCTCCTAAATTGACTTGATAAACCAAACCTAGAACAAAATCACACAAAATAGGGGAACAGATCTGTACTAATTGCAGTTTTCTAACGAAAAAATTGACATCCACCTTCAGACAGTCAGAGCTGCACCATTTGCGGTAGCTCTGGTAATCCAGAATCTGTTGTTACTACACAGAGGCCAGTTTGAACTGTGGTGATATGTGGGCTTGTTCTGCATCAGTTCAGAATGAAAGCATGTAACGATTTAGCCCCCATTCACTTTGTCTTTAAAATATAGTAGCAGCCGCTTTACACACACCTACCTGCTCCAGCTGCAGACAGACCCAGAGTCTGGGACAGGTTCGAGAAAATGACCACAGAAAAAACAGAACATAAGAACAGCTAAATTAATAAAGAAGAACTAAAACGATTAGTGAATTAATCAAGTATGCAATTAACTGGTAGCATATCAATTAGCGATTATGAAAAATTAATTTCAGTCAGTAAGTGGCAGAGAGGAAACAGGAGGAGAGAGAGGAATGACCTGTAGCATGGTCCCCAGGCTGGAATCGAACCTGGGACGCTGATAACACAGCATGCATGCCAAACACTGGACCGCCTGCGCAGTCTAATGCTAAAGAAAATTCTGATTCATATTTTGTAAATTGAATTTGTACATTTTTGGGTCGTGGATCATCACTTTGTGCTTTGGATACTTTTGAGAACAAGCAAACCTCAGCTCATTGTCGTTGTCAGACAGACATTTCTGTCAGTTCGCTGGCATTGCAGCTTATCTATAGAAGTGTTTATATGGAGTTGACAGTATTTTTTTCTTGTTTCACGTTTCCTCCCTTTTAATTTTTTTCCTCTTTGCATGTACTTTGTACCCTTTATGCGTCCTCTCCCTGTATATCTAACCCATGTGTCTAGCACAAAGACACACGGTAAGTCCTCACATAGGCCTCTGACCCCTCTTTATAAAGTAACTCTCCTTTTCATGTAGCCTGAAATTTCTTTCCATTAACCCTCTATGTTGAGAAGATCTTTCTGCTTTTAGAGATGGAGTTATTTGTTTTAACACTTCATTCCCCCGACATTCACTTCCTCTCAGGCCCATGAAGAAGGAAGCTTGCAGCACCTTTGGTTCAGATTTGCCTGTTGCCTTCATAGACAGAAGTCCCAGTTATCACATGGCTGCTGCACTGCTGCGGCACTGTTTCTGGATCCCCAGGAGGAACTGATAGTAAGCTCCTGCAGCACTGGCACAGGAGAAAAGCCTGGTGTGGGAAAGTCTGTAACGGGCAGCATGTAGGCCAAGTGTAGACAGACTTGTGGGTGTTTTGTCCTCCAGGGAATAACGTTGCAATTGTTAATTTGAAGTACTACTCCTGTTGATGATGGCAAATCTCTTTTATTTCTGGCTCACAGATTCAGATTGAAAAATGAAATACAGCACATAACTGTGGAGAAGGGAAGGGTACAGCAGGGTAAAATCCATTCTGAGACATTGCTGCTCGGGTGCACATTGGATTCTTGTGGATCCATTTTGTTGTTATACTGGAGTTTGTCAGATGGCTAGTTCCAGTACTTTAGAGCAACATCAGCAATCCAAACAAAAAGAAATCCATCATAGAAGATGGAGACATTCTTATTCATAGCCTCAGTTGACCACATTGCAATGCAGTCAAAAGTTGCGTCTTTGCACATCTGCCATCCTACAGTCAAAAACAACACATTTCTATCTGGAACAAACGGATGTTGTGATCTCAGTTTTTTTCTGCAGCTCCTATAGACAATGTTAGAATTGCTAAATGTAGGATATATATGTTACAAGCTTAAGTGAGTTTCGGATGGTCTGAACATTACAGGTTATGATGGTGAAATGGTGGAGGTGGATTTTCCTTTTATGCCACTTAGTGAGTGCTGGAGGATTTTTTTTTTTAGCTGACAGCTTTTGAGTCTTCGAAACAGGTCAGTTCATCAGTGACTTCCCTCACAAATGTTTAGTGCATTTGTTGTGCATTATGCATGTGGTATAATATTGTGTAAAGCTTTCAGTGCAGTTTCTGTAGCTGTTACCTATCGCGACACTGATTTCCTCTACAACAGTATCTTAAGTGGACCACCAGTGTAGTCATAGCTGGCATCTTTGCAGTTCAGTCATCAGTAGCGTGTGAAATATATCAACTTAAAAATAACTGTTTGTAGTAGAAAAACAACAGGCCAAGGCAAACGGGGACTTTATTTGTAGTATTAGGAAGGTTTAAAGAAGTTTAGAAGAACAAAAGCAAAACTCCTCATTGGTTAAATCCTCAGCTAAATGCAGAACAGTATCCCTCTGCCAGTGAAGGAAGTAGAGTCCTGTCTCTGCAGCGAGGCAGACAGTAAGGGCCTTGGCATCAAAGCCACTGAGGAGTTTGTCTTAAGACTGGAATTTGCAGTTAACCGTCACCTTCCTATCAAACAAATCCCCAATCTGTCCCACATCTAAACCAAATCTTTCCGCTGTCTAACTGTAAAGATGGGGTTTATTATATTTGAAAATCACTGGAATAGGAAATGCCAGAGTGAAATCTCAACAGACCTACAGCTGTCTGTTCACACACTTGTTCAGTGATGAAGCAGCTGCCCTGCTGAAGAGTCATCGACCCAGGAAATGGTTTTGTTTCCAGTTTTAGGGCCATTGTTCTGTAACTGACCATGACCTCTGTCAGGATCACATCTTGGTAACTGCACCATTGCTAATTTGTCTCTGCACTCAGTTATAGTGTGAAAGACTCAACGGAGATAATGCTGAAGTTTAGCCATTGATATTTGCATTTCTTTAGCAAACAAAATGTTCAGTATCTATGGAAACCTGAGAAGAGAGACTGAGATAGGTTGATGATCTGGTGAAATGAGTCCCCTCATACTGCTCCAGTTAACACTGAACTGGCCAGTGAAAAAGCTGCAGGGATAGTTGAGGCAACCAATTAATCCGCAGCTGAAGTGTGTAGGATAAATCCCTTTTACAGTTTATTCATGTTTGTCTGGAGGGCAACACACACACACAGGCCTCTCTGGTGACAGTGTTCTTGGACCAGTTCTGGACTTCACAGTGGCTGCACTGTACTGCAGGGGACAGTTTGTCTATAAAAATGGATTTACTTTTAAAACAATTATTTAAACTAGAATTTATGGTGAGGTTTTACTTTAATTCATTCATTCATTCATTCAGTCATCTTTTACTGTTTATCTGTTTCCGGGTCACAGCGGGTGCTGGAGCCAGTCCCAGCTCACACTGAGCGAGGGCGGGGTACACCCTGGACAGGTCGCCCGTCCATCACAGGGCCAACACACAGAGACAAACAACCACTCACACTCAGACCTACGGGGAATTTAGCCACCAATTAAGTCAAACATGCATCTCTTTGGACCGTGGGAGGAAACCCACACAGGCACAGGGAGCACAGATAGACCTCTTTTCAAGGGACCTTCTCTTTTATGGGGCAACAGCGCAAACCACTATGCTGCCATGCTTCCCCACTTCGAGGTCTATTTTATAGACCACAATACCATTCTAGGTAAAGCCACTTTGAATGCTGAAAAAGCTTTTTGTAAATTCTCATAAAACTTGAGACTTTTCTTCGGTTTTATCAGGATTATCCATTTCTTCTTACACTGTAAAGGTCCCTGTTAGAAATGTTTATACAGCTGAAAATTTTCAGACAAGCCCCAAATAAGATGTTGATGAAGTTGCACTCGGGCCAGTAGATCAGTAGATCCAGGACTAAGACAAAAGAAAATATTTAATGTGTTGTCACACAGATGCGGAACCAGGTGGGAATCAAAAGTCTTTTTAGGCACAGCGAAAGCTTTCCATTTCTGGATTTTCTACACTTTAATCACTACTTTGAATAATAAGATACTTAAGGATGGAGTTTTGTCCAGTGGTGATAGTGCTGGGAGTTAATGGTTCTGGAAACTAGCCCAGTAGCTCTAACTTGCTGTCATCATCTCCCTTCTGTTTCCATTAGTAGAAAATCAAAAAACAAACTGCAAGTAAGCAAAAATGAAAGCTTTAAAGGCAGGAGACAAATTTGAGCTGCACTTGATACCAAGTCATGGGTTATGTTTCGCAGAAACTGTGTGTTGACTTCATGGACGAAGAAACTCTGCAATGATGTCAGCTGTTCTTTAACAGTCATATGAATTTAACTAGGTATGTGAACTTAAAGCCTCATCTCCGATAAAACATCAGCTTCATCCAAGGCTTTCTCCTTGTTGTCCTCCACCATGTCTTCGGTTACATGACTGCAGCTCTGTTTAACCAGAGAACAGGCCTATAGCTCAGCGCTCCTCCCCGGCTGCCATGCTCTCCCCTGGGGCTGCAGACACCAGTCAGGCTTCCTGGTCACGGGTGTTGTGCTCTTTCTGGCAGGCTAAGGTCACATTCCTGATCAACATCAAGTTAGCAGATGCACAAACTTACAAATATAATTAATGCCTTGTTTGCTTGAACGTGATACAGGATGACTTTTGAGACTATTGACCTAACTACCGCTGTTTATCAATACAAGATCCTGCTGTACTACACTTCTTGCTTTTGACCTTGAGATAGACATGGTCTTGATTCCTGCCGGAGCTAATTTGCAGACGCCTCCTCCTCTGTTTTTGCTGCTCTCCCGGTGATGCCTACACTGGGTGTTAAAATACAAGATGTATCTGAATCTTATCTGTTGAATCCAGGCTGTATATGCACTCAGCATGCACTGCAATCACAACATGATCAGCTTTGTCTGACCACTCCGCGACTCACTCTTTGATCTAAGTATGAGTCATCCAGGGCCACATTGACTCCATAAATGCACCCACCCGGGGGACACACATCAACAAAGACAGAAGCATCATCGCCCAAGGTAGAAATGTAATTGTCACAGGTGACAGGTAGAAATATCATTACCATAGGAATATCACATTGGAGGCATCATTACTGTGTGTAGAAATATCAACAGTCAGGATAGTGAGTAGAAGAGTTATATTACATGTGACCATATTCACTGTGACTAAAACACCTTCACTGCAGGATGATAGACAATATGTGATGCAGATAACAAAATGCCATAGCAAGGGATGCAGTTTGGGAATAAGTTTGGCTCAAGTTTAAGGATTTCACCATTCAGTAGGTCAGTGATTCTATTCTGAGCGACTGGAGGATCAAATCCAAAGCACTATAGTCATCAAGTATTTATTATTCCTGAAGTACTTATTTGTTTAAAGCATGTTCTTACAGGGGCAGGGTCATTATGGGACATTTTCTGGTCCATTTTGGGGAACGTTGTTGCCAGCAGCTACCGCAGCTGGAGCACAAAAACATACACAAGACAAACTTTCTGCACAGTTCAGCCCAGCAGCACTTGGTGTTGCTTTCCCTGCTGAACTCTGCTGCTAAGCGCTCATTGCATTTTTGACAACTGGAGATTATTTGTAAACAGTCCTTGAGCAAACTGCCATCTGTATTTGGAAGTCACAAGATGATCATACTGCAACTGTTCCTGTAAACTGTGTGTCATGAGAGCCTCTAGATTTTTCATCCTGGTTGAAAGAAAAGATAAATGTTGTCATGCTCAATATCCAATCAGGAAAACAGGAGCAGATGAAGCCAAAAAAAATGTAAAGAATCAGATTTTTACCACAGCTGTTTTTTACATTCTTACATCTGTAGGGTTCCTTCTCATCAAAAATTGATATGCACTTGTTTATTATTATCTCGCACACCAATGTGAAAGCAGCAGAGCAGCAGCAGGACTAATTGCTGCTGTAAAGTGAATCAACATGCTCAGCTCGACTTCGTTTGTCTTGTGTGTTGAATCCTCAGAACTATTCAACAAAAGGTCATGACTAGAAAAGCACTCTCATGAAGTCATTATTAAATAGATGTTTTATGACAATACCCTTCTAGCAAACTAGCATTTCTAATTGCTATTTTAACCATGCACAAGCTAATGACATTCACATAAGAACATAGCCATGCATGGGCTGCTGGGAGGCTTCAGGTAACTCTTGTCAGGACCTAAAGGATGGTGTGTGAGCTTAGAGCCTGTTAAATCTCCCATACCTGCACAAAACCAGGATGGGTCTTCCAAGACAGGTTAGCGCTCATTCTTAACCATCTGTCAAAAACCACAAAACACTTTAAAGGTATAAGACAAGCTCAGAGGAGAATCTAAGAGAATTTGAATTTTTGCACAAGGTAACAGATGGTGAGTTGAAGCTAAGTGGGGTAACAGGGAGAATATAAAACACTTAAACTAAAATTATTATGGGAAGTAACGCTTTATAGCCCCACACTCCTGTTTAAAACGAGGAATAATGATCTATATCGCAAACCCACAGGTCTTTTTGCATCATGCTTTATAATGCATAAACATTTGCTATTGACTGTACCAGCCATGTTATAGTGTTAAAGCGTGGGCATCTATTTACTGTAGATGCATAATCACACTTGGGTTTAGTCATTAATTTCTATAAAGAACTAATGGCTAAAAAATATGGATAATAATAAATCTGTATTATTTCTTTCTGTCAATAAATGTATTGAAGATGCTGGCAAGAAAGTTAGCATTCCATGCAAGCCAGCAGCCATGAAAATGCTAACCTTTAAGGGAATTTGCAGTAAGCTATTGTAGCCTATACGTAACACAGTAGAAATATACCTCTTTAACAAGCTGTGCTAATTTATTGTAGTAAACTGAACTTTATTAACTGGCACTTAGCAGCCAAAACATCAAGTTAGTCAGCTATTTAGCTTTGAAAGCTATAGTTAGCCCCTTTTTAGTGTGCTGTATGTTGCAACAGACAAATACCTTCAACAAAGTGATTCACATAATAGAGTTTCTGATGGAGACCCTGGTGTGTTTTTCTGATCAGATAACATCACTCTCATTTCCTTAAACGTAACAATTTGTCACAAGGACATATTGTCAATTCACCAAGTAACCTAACCTCATATGTGTTATTTTATGCGTTAATCTGCAGCATGTGTGTTTGCTGTTTAATAATGAATGTAAGGCAGGCACAGCTTCAAATGTGCTGTTTACTGCAAAACAGTAAACCCCGCACAAAGATTGTCTGCGGGACATTGAATGACCCTGTGTGTCTGTTTTTGTGTGTGTGTGTGTGTGTGTGTGTGTGTAGGGGGCTGGGTTGATGGGCCTGGTTTTCGGTTACAGAAGGCATGGAGTAGTTTTTGCTCTATGACTGTCTCAGATCAATTAGGAGACAAAGTGGGGGAGAAAGTGAGGCGGCCAAGGAAAGAAATAGAGTGGATGAGGGAAGAGGAAATGACTGAACGTTAAGTTGACCGGTGGAGGAGGAACGGTGGGAGGAGCAGAGATTTAAAAAGAATAATACATTCAGAGGGCATTGCCGAGGAGAGGATGTCATGAAATAGCCAGCGATGCAATAATCACAGCGCTAGTATGCCACCAAAGGAAGAGATGACTCTTAGAGGAATACAATGAAGCATGGGCAAATTAGCTCTCAGATTCAATCACCACTAAGTTTTATCTCTGTTTAGGTTCACTGTTAGATATGCTCCTGTGGTTCTGAGGATATGCAACGCTGAGAAAAAGAAAATCAGTCTTGATTTAAGTTTGTGCAGGAGTATTTTTTCAAGATGGGATGAGATTTTTTTGAAAAGTGAGAACTGGGTAATTCGACCTCAATTAAGAAAATGTGAGATTTTTGGTTTCCATTTATCAAATTTGCTTGTTCGGGAAACGTAGCAGCAGCAGCATGGAAAACACAATAACTGATATACACTGTGGAGCGAATCAACAGATTATTATTCAACAAGTGAGTGGTACAAAGCTGCTAATCAATTGTTGAGGATATCTCCAGCTGGGATAACTGTCTTTCATATTTGTTTACTGTGTGCAAATTGTGTTTTCATCTTACAAAAGCAAATGTTGGTTTTGAAGGAGAATTTAATATCTTAAATTCCTGAAAGTCATTCTGTGGCCAAGGAGACTTTGGACAGTCTGATGGAGTAGTTTAATACTAATGCTCGAAATTCAACCTGATTCTATTAATTAACTGATTATAGTAAGGGATATGAAGCATAGCCTGTGAAGCCCAGGTGGTCATTATCTGTGTTCATTATCCTGTGTGTTGGAAATGTGTATTATTAGTAACATGGGATTATTCAAAAATGGGTTTGGCATGCCATTTTTTTCTTTTGCCATGACTTGGCCCTCTCTTTTAACCTTTGTCACACACTTTTCTGCCAGTCCTTCCTATAAAAACTTAAGTTCTGACATCTTTTGAAATACACTGCCTTCTAAACTGAGATTTTTTTTTTTTCAAGCAAAGGACCTAAGATGCAGTTGCTGTCACTTTCATTGTTATTTATTAATGATAAGCTTATTTCAGTTCATTTATGCTCTTCAGATGGTAGAGATCAGCCTCATGGATAAGTGGTGGAAAATGAGACAGAGATGTTAGGCTTCTTCACTTGGAATAAAACTCTGAGTTTGTAAATCTCCTCAGTAGGAAGCATGGAAAATAGAGAGTGGCATTATAAGCATGTGTTGTTTTAGGGTAATCATTGTTTTGTCTGAAACATAAAAGAAAAAGAAAATTTACATGTTCTCAGAAACTCAAAGCAAAGGACTCCATCCAAGGCAAATATTCCTGTAGTATTAAATGAAATTGAGTTTGACCCTTTAACCCTCCTACAGCATTTGAGATTCAATTCCTTTCACAACTATAATCTTTAGAAAAAACACTTTACAAATCCCAGAGCACAGTGAAGTCATGTTATTCCCTCCTTGTACTGTTATCAGATAACAACACTTCCATACGCAGGTCAACATTTTAATTTTGACCTACGTATGGATTTGAAGTCTTCAATATTCACTTTGCTCTGCATTTGTCTTCACCAATTGCTGATATATATAACAGCAGTTTACTGCACTATTTTATCGAGTTGTTTACAGCTGTAAAACCAAAGCAATCAGCTGAAAGGAGCCAAAACACTACATACCGCTGCGAGGATCTGTAGGGCCAATTTAAAGTTTCACTGCTTTCACGTTACATTAAATTCAATAGTTACACTGCAGTTACAGTTCAAACGAGCCTAATCATTATTTGTGTACCTCAACCACCTGAGACTGCATTAACACTGCAGTCATCATATGCAGTTGTGATTGACAAAATAATTATATTTTGTCAGTGGACTTAATTCTAAATTTCCTTTAGTCAGTAATCCCACTATAAGGTAAAATATTTTGAGGGCCTGCCAATATCATTATATGCTCATTCCAGAAAGATGGATCCTGTCACTCAAAACACTGAACCCACAGATATCTTTGTGTCTTCATTTTAGGTGAGGATAATTTAAACTCCAGTGAGGTGGAAATTCTGCGCCCAGATATGTTTCATATAATGAATTGTTCTTTGTCCCAAGATCGATTTGTGTGCCAAACGTCATGGAAATCTGTTCATAATTTGCTGAGATCTCCAGCTGACTGACAGACAAGCTTACCGAGCGGAATAAAACATCAGATCCTCAGCAGAAACCACAGACCTGTCCAAAAATGTGCCACTTTCCCCTGTTTTCCTGTCAGCAGGCTGGACTTGATTATCAGCAACATGTACAGCCCCATTTACATCTCTTATGCTAATACCCAGCAGCTCTCATTACCTATTCTTAGACCTGGCACCAAGTGACAAATTCCAAGAATTTGCCGCTCTGATTTAAAGCAGCAGGATAATTGTCCTGTTCTTTCTCAGCAGGTAGATTGTTGTTTACTCTTCAGGCCTTGTGAAGATCTCGAAAAGGGCAACAGAAGAAGGATGTAGTCAGTTACACACGATAATATCCCTGCTTGTTCCACTTCTATCCCCCCTCAATCCTATTTCCCACCATGCCTTTTATGAACAGGGCAATAGATAATGTGTTGTACATGTTTCCCAGACATTTTGTCATGTTGTGGATAGATAATGTGTTATCAGGAGGATTATATTATTTAGAGTCCGACTCAGAACACGTCACTTAAACCCCTTAAGGTGATATTTATACTGCCCTGACTTTTACACTGCATGGTGTCTCACTTATGATGCTGCTCTAGCTCCTTCTACTATTTTTAACTGTGTCTTTCTCTGCTTTAGCTGCCTCCATCCTTTTTTTTTTTTTTTTTTTTTTTTGTCTCTTTCTCCCCTTTCCCCTCCCTTCCCATCTTCCTCTCTGCGTCACTGTATCTGTGCATTGAGCATCAGTGTGCGCTTAATGACTGAGGTGCAGAGGCGGTTTGGATGGTAGCTAAAACTGTAGCTGTCCACCTCTTTTTCTTGTCTCTCTCAGTCACACTTTTGGCCCCAAACTGAATTACTGTCATTGAGAGACTTGAGAGGTGTTTTCTGATTTAAAAAAAAAAAAAAAAAAAAAAAACCCTCGAAGAGATGGATGGGTGGAGAGGAAGGGAAAAGATGGAGGGAGCAAGGGAGGAAAAGAAGGGAGGTTCCTTGTGATGGAAGGGCATGATGTCATCTTTTAACCCTATACTGTTCCCCTCTCCTCCCTCCTGTTTCCTCTCCTCTCTGTCTCTTCAGCAGGACTATATTTAGAGTTGTGCAGCTGTGTGTGTGTGTGTGTTTTGAAGCAGGCTGCTTGGCACTGCTCAGCTGTATATGTTCCTGCTTCTTTCACCAAATCCATCCCCTCTCTTCTTGCTCTCACTATTTTTTTTATGTCACCACTGTCTTCTTCTCTAATGTGGCTCCTGTCATCTTTTTTATTTTAGCAGCTTCTCTCTTCCCCTTCTGTCTATTTAAAGGATCTGGGCACACTCTACATTTTTCTTATGGTCAACTAATCCCATTCAGGGATCAAAACTAAACATGGGTTTTCCATGTATCTTAAAGCTTGGCACAGTTTATTCCTCTGTGCCATTAAGCTCCCTTGTTGTATAAAAACTGAAATCATTAAAATTAAGATGGTCATGATCATATTGTATTCTGCTGCCATAGAGCAGCAAAAATGTAAAGTTTGTTACTGTTTAAGTAACGTTTGACAGAAATTAGTGCCCAACTACTGGAGAGCATTACTGGCCTTATTTTTTAATGAAAAACATTTGGGACACATTTTACAATGTTTGCATCCTTAGTTGAATGCTGATAAACAGTATACATACTATATTCCTTCCTTTGCTTTAACCTTTATTAGTCCTCAATTGGGAAATCAATCACTGGATGTTGTGAAAGAAAAGTAGTTTGTTATTATGAAACAGATAAATGCTCACCAATGTAATATTTTATTATTTATTAGCAAATGATATCATACAACAGAGCTCAGATCTTCTTTTGCATGTATAAGAGTTCAAGTGTGTGACTAAACAGCACTTCCCTCAGTCTTCAAAAAACTTTTTGGACTCATTTCTTTTTTATCTTTTTATGTCTAAATTGGATTAACACCTTTGGGTTATTATTTTTTTAAAAGCTTTTTTCCCATTTTCACTTTTGAATTGCCACTTAGCTATCTGTGGTGAGAAGGGCTCCGCTTCAACAAGGAAAATACACTTCAAAGTTATGATTAAATGGTTCAAAAACACAAAATGAATTTATTACTTATTGCTTTATTTTTTTACAGTCACCTGAAGGGCAATAGTATTATTGACATACTTACAGTTAACTAAAATGAAATGATGTGTGTGATTGCGTTTCTTCTGCCTTGGATTTTGTATGACTACTGTACCAAACTGCTTTAATAAGCTTTTATAATTGTGGTAATGCAACTTTGCCAAATCTCAAGGGACTCTCTAGAGTTAATAAAGGCAGATAAATGGAGACGTAAAATTTAACTACATGCAAATATTGTTGCAGCTTAAATTTTACGGTCGCAGCCCAGCAGTTATTCAAAACCAATTAGGATTGACAGAAACATGAAAATAGCTCAATCATTATTGACTCCCTTGCAGTGATTTAGATCTTAGTTAATGTTCTAGTCACTGCACTGACATGATATTAAAAGCTGCCTTGAGCCAATGAGACTGGAGTAACCTGTGTTGGCCTAATAACAGTGGAACCAAAGGGAAACCTGAAATTCACTTCACTCAGTATTACATCAGTTTGGCTTCTCCACCGTCTCATAATCTGAGTCTGCGTCTCCCATTTTCTTTCTTTTCACTCTCCCACACTTGCTCTCACATGACCCACCAAGTCCCTTCTTTCATTTCAGTTTTCCTCTGTTGTTCACACCTCCTGACTCAGTCTCCTTCTCCACGACACTCATTTGCAGTTTATCATTCCCTTTTTCTTTTCACCTCACTCTGTTCTTGTTTCTCAGTCCCAGCATGGCACATTTTCATACAATTACTCTCCATTAAAAATGAATTATATTTCACCTTCACAGTCCGTCTGTAGAGGGTGAGCAAGAGAGGAGGGCAGAAGACAGAGAAAAATGGGGAGCTTTGAAAAATCAGGAAAGGACAAATAGTTAGGAGGGATATAAAAGGATAGATTAGGAAGTGAGGAAGGAAAAGGTAAAAAAGAGAGGTAGAGAAATGATGTAAGAAAATGATAGAAAATGGTGATGGAGTGGTGAGGGGTCACCAGAAGGATGAAAAGACTGAAGTTGTAGCTATTTTAACCAGCCAGAAGACATGATTACAGAGAGGGGTACGTGGCCACCTTGCACATCTTAGGCTCACATTTATTCACCTGACAAACCCAAGAGAAATAGTTCTCCCCCTCGAACTTTTTACTTTTATTTTTTCCATCACAAGGAGTCAAAAACTGTGCATCACACGCTCACTGAGAAATGGCTGCAATTCAAGATTAAATAGACCGCTAAATTCAGCTCAGTGGGCCAGCTCGTAAATATCTACACTGAAAGTAAAAAGGGTGTAAAGGAAGTTAAGGAAAACCTAATTAAAGTCATGTCATGAACAGGTCAAAAATGAGAAATTAGTCATAGCTGATAAAATTAAAGGCCGCTTTCAATGGTCTCAAAGGAATGTGAGTTTTGTCCTCGACACATCAAGCAAAGGGCAGTCCTCATCTTTTGTTGTGCAGCCAACAAAAGATGCCAAAGGGAGCAGATGGTCCTCTCGCGCACACATGATTTGAGGGGATCCAGGGCTGGAAGAACTCCAGTCAGGACCCCCTTACCCCTCCTGTGACTCCCACCTGGGGGTTAAGAAGGGTTAAATCTAATCTGCTGCTGCAGTGTGTGTGTGTTCAAAAGAGGCTTGGCTCATCCTCTGTCCAACTGCATAGTCAGTCTAGGCTGACTGTATCCAGGGGGTAAAGCTCTATTGTCTTGTTCCAAAAGGGAGATTATATGCACAGGGCTCCAATGGACGGCTATAAAGCAGGTCAATGGGCTTTAATGACACTGTAAGTATACAGTAACACAATCTGAAAAACCACCATCCAAACCATGACAGGTATTTAATGTATAGACTCAATGCCACGTTTCCTATTTAAAACTGCTTATCAAGAACATGTCCAGTGCTGTAAAGATATGATGTGGTGGTGGTTTTAAAAATTGCAACTGATTGTTTTTATTATATCTCTCCCATGTTTGCAGACTTCAGGAGCTGGGAGTTTCTGGACTTCGCTCTCCCTCCTGAGTCACAACCCTAAAGAATGAGTAGTTACAAAATGATCTATCAACTGCAAATATAGCACGTATAAACAACTTTAGAGGGAGCTCTTATTAGATGGTGAATTATTTAAAATGGATGCAAAGATGATGATGACTTTCATTCTCAACTGCAGCATCTGTATGATGAGACGATTTTAATTCCCAGCATTACATATGGTAGATTTATTCTACGGGTTGGATTTAGCCGACAGAGGCAATTTAATCTTGGCCGTTTTTCTTTTAGTGTTGGTTTTCACCAGGTCTCTACAAATGTCTCAACTAATGTGAAGGGTTGCTTAATTTTCATTCTTTTTTTTTCTTAGCTCTTTTGCATAACGCTCTTGCAGAGAAAACTGATGAGCTTCACGCTCCTTTAGGCGCGTGGAATCAGTTTAAAACTCATTTTGCTTGTTTAGTAATCCATGGGTATCGCCACATTTTCGAAAAGTGGAGTTTTAGGAGGTGCAAGGCTTAAATCTGACGGTCAGCAGCAGGTTGTTTCATTGTGACAAACAGGTCTGGAGAAGAAAAGTGACAGCTAATGGGACTGAGATACAGCACAGCCCTCTGGAGTAAAGTACTGTGTGTGTGGATGTGTGTGTATGTATGTTTGCTACCCTCTGTGTGTGTTGGTGTTTGTGTATTTATAGTCTATTCTTCTTACCTAGCCTTTAGAATACATCTCTGAATACTCCAGGTTACTTTGTCACACTCCTTTTCTTTCAAACAGTTCCCTACTTTAGGATTGCCATTGGATTTGGCAGAGCTGTATTACCTTTTTCTGCCCCTTTAACCTTCTTGCCTAACCTTTTCTCTCTCCCTCTTTCGTTCCTGCTCCATCTCAATCATCCAGATGCCCCGGTGGCAGAGTTACACGACCTGTTCTGTAAGAAACTGCAGCAGTGCTGCGTGCTGTTTGATTTCCTGGACTGTGTGGCAGACCTGAAGGGGAAGGAGATCAAACGTGCAGCGCTCAATGAGCTGGTGGAGAGCGTGGCCACTAGCAGAGGAGTCCTCATAGAGCCTCTCTACCCTGAGGCTATAAAGATGGTAGGTATGGACGGTTGATGAAAGACAAATGGGGAAAATGCAAAGTGTATAGCTGTTGGGGGGAGAAAAAAAAAAACAACAAACCCAAAGCAAAACTCCTAAACATTGGAGCACAGATAGCGACAAACAAATGTGGTAGTGAATGAACAAATTGATCAATACAAAAATGTATACAAGCAGAAGAAATATAGAATGCCAGACATACATTTCCACAGGCAGATCAATCACCATCGAACTAAGGCCTCAACCCATATCAAGGAAAAAGGCAAGGAGAGATGAAGACGGAAAAGAGAGAAGGCTGACAGTGCAGTTTAAAGCTGAGCACTCCACGCTCTAAACAAAGGTGGTGACAAAGCAAAGAAAAAAAAGGGGATGTAGAAAAGGAAAGATGTGTCTTGCGAACGGCGCTAAGAAGTAATATACTGTGCAGATGGTGAGAAAAGGGGATGGGAGGGGAAGATAGAGCAGAGAGAGTGGACACCAACAGAGCGCCCCAGAGATCCCAGGGGATATACGGAGGAGAGGAAGGAGGGATTGAGAAAAGACGAGAAAATGTGCAGAGGATTTAGCTTATGCTACGCAGCAGCGATACCCAGAGGATGTGAAAATGCTGATAAGACAGAGGATGGGGTGGAAGCACAATCGGCTTTAATGTGTGGCCCAAAGCTTAAAAAAGCTTTAATTATTAGGTGGCCAATAAGAGAACCTGTGGATTTTATTTTAAATACACAAGTTACAGCTAAACTTCAGCAACATGTAATAAATATTATACAAGGAAAGAGGAAAATTCGGCATAACTTTTTGCTATGTTATATTAGTAGGCTATATATCATGGCAACCAGAGATTGACAGAAACAATGCTGGATATAGTTTGGCACCCAAGTGCTCTGAGCTAAATGCTAAAATGCTGATGTTTGTCAGGTATATTGTCTACTATGTTACCATCTTAGCTTATTGAGCTTGACATGCATTGACATATTGTATGTGTCAACCAACTGAGTTGCAGCATATAGTGTGTAATATAAAGATGATATATAATATAAAGATTTCACAAACATTAGATACATGAGTGATACAGAGAAATGCTAAAGGGGGAGAAACTGGCCTGGAGACTAAGCAGCAGTGAGAATAAGTTGAGAAAGCTGTGAAAGAACAAGGATGGAAACATGACGGGAAGAGTGAGAATGGGTTAAGAGAGTATTCACACAGAATGTTCACTGTAGCAAAAGAAAGAGGAGGAGAAAGAGTCAAACCCGTTCAAATCAAACAGAAGCTTTCATCGTCAAAGGCCATGAGCCCTATTCCTCTCAAAATGGGAAGTTTCATTAAGTGTGGACAGTGAGAAAGAATGGAAAAGAAAATGCTCCTAAATAAAAGGGGCTCCGGGATTTACCATGTTTGCTTTTTGCTTTGTAGTTTAAGCAGTGGAAATGCATTAGTTGAATAAATCATGACGTAGGGAGCAGTCAGGCTGCATGACTTATCAGCTGTTCTTGGAACTCAGTCTGGGAGCTGCATTAAAAGATGGCGCAACCTGTTTACAACAGTACAGAAACGAAAAGCAGTTGGTAAAGACTACAATTTCAAAATAATGTTTTTTTTTTTTTCTCACCACCAGCAGTTTCTTCTTTTTATTGGGCAGTTATCTGCTATCGTATTGCGATACTGCTGCGTAACACTGGAGAGATGATAGCACCACCTAACTTTCCCTGTAGGGTAGGGTTCCTCTAAACTTAAGTAGGGCATTTTAACATGCTAACCTCTGTTCCCACCCTTTTTCACGCCACCTTTCTCCCTGACCTGCTTCTCCTTTATGTTTTACCTCCTTCCTGTGTACAATTCCCTTTTACGTTTGCATTTTTCATACCCTCTGTTCCCATTACTTAACATCCCTCCTCTTCCTCCTCCTTTGTGGTTTTTCAGATTTCTGTAAATATCTTCCGGACTCTCCCACCCAGTGAGAACCCAGAGTTTGACCCTGAAGAAGATGAACCGACGCTGGAAGCCTCCTGGCCTCATCTGCAGGTAAGTACTGTTTGCATAAAGTCATGCTGTAATAAATCTGATCGTATCTACACAAATGTATACATTTGCTGAGGTAAAGGAGAAAAGAACAGTTGTTTTTTTCAAAGGATGTGTTCAGCAAGATGTGATGACTTTGGCATTTTCTTCTCACAAGCTATTTGGCCCTACTATATGTTCTGAATTATGCTTGTGAGGGCAGACGATGCCATAAGGCACACAGCTCCCACCAGGTGTTTAAATGCAACATTCAGCATTTATCTGCACACAAACACACAGTAACTGCTTTATCTGCCTGAGTCACAAAATGGAGCTTAAGAAGAGTAGACATTTGGGATTGGGGTACATTCCCTTCTGTACCTTCAGGAACAGATGAGTCAAAACATAAGTAAAGAGGATAAGATTAATATCACTCTTAATATAGATAAGTCATAATAATAATAATAATAATAATAATAAGAAGAAGAAGAAGAAGAAGAAGAAGAAGTCATAGCATCTTACCTTAGCTTCCTATTAAAACTTGCAACATTTCCACTGTTCCTAGTGGTTAAAATTAAAATTAAACCTGAATCCAACCACAAAGCAAATGCCATCATTGTGTTTTCCTGTATTGCTTGATTTATTTACTGATGTCCATGATCTTTTTGCTGTTTTTAACTCTGTTAGCTGGTTTATGAGTTCTTTCTGCGTTTCCTGGAGAGCCCGGACTTCCAGCCCTCCATGGCTAAGCGCTATGTCGACCAGAAATTTGTCTTGCAGGTAATCCTCTCTCTTCCCATTCTTGAGAAATGTTGTCTGTTAAATTCAAAACATGTTTCTTCTTAATAATGTTGATATTACTTCTGTTCTGTGGGTGGTAAAGATATATTTCTATGATGATGAAATGAGAAAAATACTGAAGCATTTATACCTAAAGTTGGATTAGGTGCTTAATGTTGTAGTGAGGATGTTAGTACAATTATACTGAACAAACATTTATGTCTGTAATTATCTTATTTGTGGGTAGCTCCTGGAGCTGTTTGACAGTGAGGACCCCAGGGAGAGGGAGTACCTAAAGACCATCCTCCACCGTGTCTATGGAAAACTGCTGGGTCTGAGAGCCTACATTCGTAAACAGATCAACAACATCTTCCTCAGGTAACGAGTTGAAATCTTTGGTCAGGATTTAAAGGTGCTATGTATAGCATTAGCTAACAAAGAAAGAGCATTAGTGTAGCATGGAGGAAAATGTGTAATGTATTTTGCACCTGTATAAAGGCCTAACAACACGAAGTCCACACCTTTAAACCAGCAGTTATTAATGGCTATCACTGGCTGTTGAGGCTTATAACAGTCTATCAATCTAACTAATCTAATCTTTTCTGGGCTTCAGGCACTTTAGGAACAAAGCAAACACACTGAAAGAATTTTGGTTTCGGCAACAGTTCCTTAATTCCTGTTTCTAAGTTTGTGTTCCCTAAATGTTAAGTTACTTTCTGGTAAAATAAGAAATAGGCAACAGGAAGCATAGGGTTTAATGGAAAATGTGACCATGAGAAACATTGAAATAGCAGTTTGGTTATGAAAAAGAAGATGCAGTGACAGTTCTGCATCAAGAGCAGAATCATTGTGTAGCCACGTAAATCTCATCAAAGGCAAACAAAAGTGCACTGGTGTACAATTGTGTTTCATCCTTACCCTAAACCAAGACGCTGAATCGTTGTCTTTTGTTGTATTTTCAATATAATTCAAACATTGTGAAGCTGCTATGCTGCAAAAACCTCTTTTTCTGCTTCAGTTAACTGCTTTTAGTGTAATTGTTGTGCCTTGTGACAGCTGCAAGGCAATCATCTTTCATTAGCTCCAATTGTTTCTCTTCTTCCCTCAAGTCTCTCTACAAGAGCATTGATAGCATCACAGTGATGACATTGATAAAGTCTTTTAGAAAGAAAATGAAAAGGAATTATTTGGCAAGAGTTCTATTAGTTCTTCATTTGTTCTCCTTGTAGTTGTTTTCACTGTTGATCACGATTACGGATGCATAGTTGTCAATCTCTGCATTTGTGCTGTGTCTGATCTTCAGGTTCATATATGAAACTGAGCACTTCAACGGAGTCGCAGAGCTGCTGGAAATCCTTGGCAGGTTTGTATCCACACATCCACAGACACACACACGCACATTTTGAACTACTGCATGGTAGACTATATCGTAGCCGGACCAATGTATTTCGAGTAAAATTGAATAATGGACACTCACACACAATTCATGAGACAGTGAGGGACCCGGTGAATTAAATAATAAAAAAAATAAAACTAGAAAAAATAGCGAGATAGCATAAGCATGGCGCTGAAGCACTATGTACTGAAAGATGAAAAGGGGGTGAGAGGGAGTAAAGGGTGTGGGAGGGTGACAGGAAAATAGAGACAGTAACAAGAGGCAGATTAAAGACATAAATGAGAGATGACTCAGAAGTTTGTGTAGTTTGTTTTCTCTACGGCCAGTAAAAGAAACATGAGGAAGATAGAAATAAAGAGAGATCACAGCAGCAAGACAAACTGATAAACACATTGTGCTCTCTGCCTGAGCTCTCACACAAATCAATGAGAGCAAGAAGTGAAAGATGACAGTAATAAAGAGGAAGAAAGAGAGAGAGAAAATGGAGGCTGGATATAAACAAGGTGATTATATCTACTCTCAAAATGGTCTGATGGTGGTGGTAAAGAATATAGGATTTTGGGAAAGTCTAACACCTCTAACAGACAAGCATTTGCAGGATAACCCGACTGGGCTGTGAGCTTGGTGTATCATTGTTAGAGGACATATTGTAAAGCGCAACAATCGAACACAAAACCAATTCTGTCAGATTTCCTCCTCAGTCTTGTCTAATTCGGAGGAAATTGAAACTTTACACAGGTAACCTAACTTAATCCAAGAGCACGTCCAAACCTTAGTTAGGCTCCATAAAAGGAAAGGCTAGTTACTTTGTCAGTGCATTTATTGTATTCATTGTTGAAAAGAAAGCCCTGAAAGTTTGCTTTCATCTCAGGGATGCTGTGTTGGCTACTCAGTCTCGCCAAGCAGTCAACTAATTGATCCAAGAAACAATTCTGTAAATATGAGTAAACATCAGCAATGAGAATACTTTTGACACTGAAATCGATCACTTGTTTATGTGGCTGTACATCCAGCGGAATCTTTGTCTTTAGAGCATGATGGTTTACACCGTTGTGTTGCAGTCCTGATGTTTGATTTTTTTTTTTTTTTAATTTACACTGGCACTTGCCATTTAATTTTCTTAAACATGAGGCCCTACAGACCAGTGTCTCCTTATGATTAGAACTTGTGTTCTTTCTCTGTCACTTAAAGCAATGTTTCTGACAATAAACATAGAGGGGTAGATACTCTGCCTATAGTGATGATGTGTAATATATAATTTTTTAGCAATTTCTTTAACTAAAAGATCCCAACCTTTTAGGTAGGATTGGTAGAAGAAGAAGGGACAACAGGATTTTTTTTTATATGTTTGAGACACATAACTACTACAGTGCAAAGTATTTGACTCTAATGAGGCATATATGCCTTTAAATAAGCTTAATTTATATTACACATTGAATGGTTTGTGAATATTTCAATGTGTTTCTTTCCCAGATAACAATTAATTAAAAAGGAGAAACTTTTCCTCTAACGCTGACAACCATTTAATCTGTAAATGATCAAACCAGGAAAATTAAGAGAGAGCTTCTAGAGAAAAAAGGGGAGCAATGAAGAGGAGGGGATTAATCCAAGGTGAGCAGAGATGGAGGGAGGATGAGTAAGTGAACAGTCAAGTGAGTCAGAAGAGGAGGAAAGAGGGAGGAGGGAGAGCAGGAGAGGAGAGAGAGGTTTGTATTCATGTTGGTGGTAACAGAGGTATTTATAGCTCCTCCCACACAAAAACACAAGGAGAGAAAGATGAGCGAAGGATGATGGGTTGTTGAGAAAGAGGGAGAGAAACACAGAAGAAGGAGGCATTCAGAAAAAGGGTGAAAGAGTGGCAGAGCGACAGATTAGAGGAACAACAGGAGCGAGATATTATTGAAGGGATAAACAGACAAATGAAGGCCGGCAGAGATAGGCAGTCTGGCCTCACACAGGTAAACCCAGGCCAACATAAAACTCACATACAGCTGCTGAATAAGAGTCACACTTTCCAAGTGTAGTTTCCACTTCTTGGCTGCTCATATTTTTCTCAGTGCAGACTGAATTAGCACTGTGTCAGTGGCGTAGTGAAGAGCAGGCAACGCATTTGTCCATTCAGTTGGAAATGGACCTGAAACAAGAATAGACTCCAGCACAGAGATGAACCCAAATGTGAACTGGCATGCAAATAGATAGATAAAATAGAGCTTTACTACGGATAAATCAGTCATCTGGCCATTCATTTATCAATAATCTTTGTGTTTATCACCTTTCGTAAAACTGCTAAACGTTTATCTTTTTATTGAAAGATTAATTAAATAATGAAATAAATAATAATGGAAGTACTCATTAGACGCATTTTCAAGTGAGTCGACTTAACATATTCTAACTGTGTAACACACAATGTGACAGTAGTGGAAAAAAAATCACATTCACAAATGATAGAAAACTAAAGGTCCCCAAACTGTGACTGTAACTGTTCTCTTTTCTTCTCTTCAGCATCATTAACGGCTTCGCTCTGCCTCTGAAGGCCGAACATAAGCAGTTCCTGGTTCGGGTCCTCATCCCTCTACACACGGCAAAGTCCCTTTCCATCTTCCATGCACAGGTCAGTGAATGAGAATTACACCCATTCGTATTTAATGTGAAACCAAAATACACAAAAACAAATCAAATCCTGATGGACATAATCACACCCTAAAAACCTGAAGCTACTGAATCAAACCCAGAATCCTTACATCCTTTAGGATTTGTGTGTGGTTTTTCTTCTGATTAAAACATACTGGACTGTTGGCTATAAAGACTCTGACCACCTGCTGTTGCATCTGATTGGCTGTGCCCGCTCCTCTACCTGTCCTGTGGAAGGCGTTTCAATAAAATGTGCACCTAAAAGGATAAAGCGAAGAAGTTAAAGTATCTCATGTGACTGCTCACAACAACCCTCGAGGGTTCAGGGGTTCTGCAGTGTGTGGAATCTGCCACTAAGGGGCGGAGTTGAGTCACAGATAACACTGCAAAGAGACACACTCACCTTTGAATTGAGTGTGTATGTTTGGTTTGTGTTATGCATATGCCTGTTTGGGTTAACATAATATTTGATGACACAGATGGTATTCAGTCTGCTGTGCGTTCATGTGTGTGTGCCTGTGCACTTTATTTGTGTCACACATTCTTTGATTATGCAGGTACAGTTTGTTCTCCACAAATTGGTGTGTGTGTGTATTTGTTCGTGGGTGGTAGAGTGGGTGGTTGTGTCTGTGTTTTCTGGGTCTCAGCATCACCGTGCCCTACATTTCTCCTCCCTGTCTCTCTCCCTGTGCCTCACACACATACATTATTCACAGGCTCACGCACACACTCGGTTTGACAGGGTCATGGGGGAAATGGAGCTAGTGGACATCAGTTTTGCGCTCGAGAGGTGTTGCTGAGCATGAGTGACCCAGTTTTAGATTTAAATATCAAAATATAAAGTAAAAGCTGCACCTTTTAAGAATAGAGAAGGTTTCTCAACTCTGTGAAATACATTTGACTCATCCTCCCTGCAGTCTGTGAAGGGTTTTCTCATTTATATTTATGTCAGTGAATTGTAATAACAGCTGTTAGAGCTATAGTGACATGGTTACGCTTCCTGGGGCCAAATATAAAAAAAGCAGAGGGGACATTTCTTTGACTGATGATGTTAATGCTCTGATTTGATTGGTGAAATAATCTTTTTACTTTGTGGAACCACTTCAGGTCAACCAGCCACACAACTGACAATGTCTTTAGCTTTCACTTGGTCCCAGTTGGTTATTTTATTTTATTTTTTTGTGTATATTAGTTAGTTTTATGTTTTAATGCCTGGGTGGGCAATTCTGTGCTTTGCTGTAAGGAATCTTGACATCCTGGTCATTTGTCCTTGCTGCAACTTAAGTCACACTTTTTGTGCAAGAATGTGCACAAAATAGCATGAAGAGGAAGTATGTTTAGTGGAACTCAGTCCTAAAAATAACTAGCTAAGCTATGAAGATTTCACTTTTTATGTGTAAGCTTGTTGTAAAGGAGTCTGAAAAAGAGACAAAATTCTGACAAAAATTTCCTCCAATGAAAACAGCAATAAAAATATTGAAAGACCTTTTAATGTTACTTTTTAATGTGCAGGTCACAAAGTCACACGTATGACCAACTCTCTTAAATACTATCATGCCCGAAAAATAGAACTTAATTCGACCTGTAGCCTTGAAAAATCAATATTTGTAAAAGCTCAGCCTTTCAAAGACAACAGTGTCCATAATCCTTAACTTAAGAACTGCCCCCTTCACTCACAAAGCCTGACCTGACAACAGAATCCAACATCATTATTACCCCAAGTTATTTCTTTAATACCTCGCTAATGCTTTAAATAGATTGACCGCTCTGCACCTTTATTTTTATCCTCTTCTTTCAACTGCTCGTCTTTTCATTGAAGCCATCCAAGCTTTCACCGGTTCCTATCTTAGCCTCCGCTCCCTCCTTCTCCATAACCATGTTGTGGTGTAAGTGAGGAATAGGAAACTTAGGCATGGAGCAAGTGGAGTAGGCAAACAAGAAAGGCACGCTTGGAGGAGGAAGGGGGATTAAACAGCAAAGAAGATGTCCAGACATCACAGAGGTGGACAATGGAGCAACAGGTCAACAATCAGACAAAGAGATTATACAACAGAAGATAGAGAACAGCCAAATCAAATATCTGACAGTATACCGCCTCTGCTGTCTCTAACTATAACTCTGGACAGTTCAGCATACATTTATTCTCCCAACAAGTGAACATGTTTATAAAATGGACCAGCAGATTAATTTAGTAAACAACGCAAAAGTATAAATGGGACAGAGGAGAAACGACAGAGACAGAGACAAGAGGTCTAAACTCTATCTCACATTGCCCTTAAGGGACTTTGTGTGTGTGACATCACTCCTTCCGAAGTAAACACACGCACACACAGTCTCCGTCACCACGGTGCCCACTCGCCACAGCAACCGGCCTGGGTGGAGGGGGCAACCGCAAAACACACACACATCCACTGAATAATGGGAAATGAATGCGGATCATTTAAGAGGGGCCAATGTAGAACTAGCTGCACACAAAGACACACACACACACACAACTCTTGGAAAACTTGTCTTTCCGATCTTCCGATCTTTAGCAATGTATAATCCTGAGGGATAAGTGTTAAGATCCTTTTTGTCTCCTTGACAGCTTCAGGGAATATCTCTCTCTCTCTCGTGTGTGTGTGTGTGTGTGTGTGTGTGTGTGTGTGTTTTCTAACCTCATCTTGTCTGTCCTTTCAGCTGGCCTACTGTGTGGTGCAGTTTATGGAGAAAGATGCTACAGTCACTGAATATGTAAGACTGTTTCTGATGCTATACTTGTGACATAATCAGATTTAAAAGGACATTTCTGATTTGTTAATTATCGATAGCTTTATTTTTGTAGTTTCGGCCAGTGTCAGATGAAAGTCAGATCGTTGAAGTTCCACAGAAGCTTTAAAACAGCACAAAACAGTATTTTTTGGAGTAACTTAATGGGTTCTTTTAAAGCGATTCTCTTATTGCCCAACTTTGCACTTCCTCCTGCTCTACAAAACATTTTAACATTTTAAAGCTCTTTGTTTTGGTTCTGAGGCCCAAAGCTGTACTGTTCTCCATTGCCTCACTCTCACTGCACTGATGAATTCTCTGACCAGTAACAGACACAGTTACATACTAGGAAGTTTTCACAGAGGTCAGTGAAGATAAAAACAAAACTTAATAAAAGTGAATAAAGGAATATTTATCACTACAAGGATCTGTTGTAAATAACAACCACCAAATAACAACAGTTCATCAAAATGATAGACAAAACTACAAATATAAGATACGACTTGTTTATAAACTGAAATGATTTTTAATATTATTCCCAGTCACCAGAAAATGACCAGAAAAAGGTTATAGTCAGTGTCAGTAGCTGACAGCTCTGCTGGTCATCCAACTCATTCACCAATATAAGAACTAAAATAATGAAACTCAGTGCCAAGTTCATAATTCAACATCAGACATGGAAATGCACTAGCCACACATGAGGAGTTAATGGAGATGGTAGAGATGGATGCCAGCCAGCCAGCCAGCCAGTTGTCCTGCTGAGCTAATGGCTGTGTGTTTATTTATTTTCATGCATTTCATCTGTGTGTTTCATATTTTCTCTGCAGATCATCAGAGGGCTGCTCAAGTACTGGCCAAAAACCTGCACGCAGAAAGAGGTGAGCTATCAGATAACCGCAAGGAGCATTTGAACATTATTCTTCCTTTCTCTGTCTGAAAAGTGCAGGTGTTTGTGTGTTCAGGTGATGTTCCTGGGGGAGATTGAGGAGATCCTAGATGTGATTGAGCCGTCTCAGTTCATCAGGGTCCAGGAGCCGCTCTTCAAACAGATCGCAGCCTGTATCTCCAGCCCTCACTTCCAGGTCAAGACCACACACCATGCTGCAATGTCTTATGCAAAAATGTGTCCTGTGGCACTGGAAAAATACCCAGTCATTAAATCAATACAGCATGATTCATTGAAGCAGGCTAGAAAAACGGCGTGCGTGTGCATCTGTGTGTTTATGCGTGCGTGGTTTAGGTTGCGGAGCGGGCACTTTACTTCTGGAACAACGAATACATCCTCAGTCTGATAGAGGAGAACTGTCAAGTCATCCTGCCACTGGTATTCGCCACGCTGTACAGAGTCTCCAAGGAGCACTGGAACCAGTCAGTGGCACACATGGACACAAACACACACAAATTAATGCACTTCATAATTCCATTTATCACATTTGTTGTTAGCTGTTGGTTTAAACTGGCTGTAACCTTCAGCTCTATCTCTGTTTGGATGGAAAATGACCACATTTGAAAGCACTCCCAGTCGGCCTTTTGCCCAACTCGAGGGAGAAATGTGTTTTATAGAGAACTCCAATCGGGATAAAAGCCACAGCACTGGCCTTTATCTAACTCAACAGATGCCTTAAGACACAGCTGAACACTCAAACCGGGTTCAGTCAGGAAGAATGCACCAAGTTTTTGATTGTTCAACTTCTGTGAGGAAGAAAAAGCAGCACTCAGAGCTGTGCAGTTTGATCTGATTGCAACATTCGCCAAATGAAGAGGGCAATGAATAAACAGTAAACCCTAACGCCACAGATCTGGATGATCCGTGAGCTAAATCAGATCATCCAAAATAAATGTCTGGAAAACGTATATGCATATTCTATTTAAGTTAAGTATTTTAATTACTCATTTGAGATTTGCTATATTATAGTATAGTATGCTATATAAATAGCATACTGTTGGACTATTATTACTATAAGCAAATTTATCTAATCATCCATTTATTTAATATATTTTTTCTTCATGCAGAGTTTGAGTCTGATAACTGATCATATGTTTTGTTTATCTGTAAAGTAACCTAAGCTAAAGCAGCTGAATGGATGTAGTGGAATACAATATCTTTTTAAAATCAAGTTATATTTTCTGCTTATACATAAATAAAATGAGGATACTAGAAGTATTGCAAAAGTTTTACTTTCTTACGCACTTAATGACTTCCCAGCAATGCTAATATCAACTTAACAGCTGTTTCAAACTCAGCAAAAACATCCTATCAAAAAAAAAAAACAGGCCTATACGAAAGGAGTGACCCAAGTGTTGTTATTTAGACACATACAGTTTCCAATAATGTAGTCCCCCCCCCCAAAGCACAGGCTTTCCTGTCTCTTAGCCTACAATCACATGGGACAGATGATCAGCCAGATGAATTATGTTCTATCTCCCTCCCTCCAGGACCATCGTGTCTCTGATCTACAATGTGCTGAAGACCTTCATGGAGATGAACAGCAAGCTGTTTGATGACCTCACTGCCTCCTACAAAGTGGAGAAACAGAAGTGAGTGTGACTCACTCCCTTTGTGTGTGTGTGTGTTTGTGTCACTGGATACAACAGTGACAACAAGGGGAAGAAATAGGAGGCTCTTAAGTCATGTTTCAGACGGTATTTATTCCATTATCCATCACATTATATTTCACATTGTAAGCATGTATTGCTTAGGTCATCCTTTGAACACAGACCATGGATCATAATTCCACTTTTTCATGACCCCATTTCAAACTGAAGATAGAGGGGAATGAAATCCAAAGTAAGAGTTCAGCATTTTGAGAAAAGTTGGATGTGTTTTCCGCCTAAGCGGGAAATGAGGAGATCACTGTGTGGACACGATGTGTTTAGCCTCGCTTAGCATTGAGGCTGAAGAAGAAGCTAGTCGCTGACGGTGTGCAGGGGCATTTACATCTATCATCGTCTGTCATGCACATTAAGAGTAAAAGCAGTCAGGCCAAAGTCTGTTATAATCTGAATGATATTAATCAAAAGGTTTTTTGCTTTCCCAGCAAACATAAACATTACAGTAAGCATTTTTAGGTACAAGATGGACAAATATAGTTTCAGCATAGCGAGATAATATAGCATGCCAATTATCCTTATTAAATGCCCCTGTGGGTGTTAGACTGCTGCTCTAAAGACATAATGGTATTTAACCAAGCACACATCACAGAGTCCTGCTGTTACATTAAAAAAATAAAAATGGAACTAATTAATATGTAACTACTTTTGTCATCTTGTACAAGTTAGAAAAGAACCAATACATGTGCCAAATGTCAAACTTTCAGTCTGACATTTTGGCATTTTCAAGGAGTTTTCAGAGCTGTAACAGGAATCACATTCCCATTGTTCTATCGCTGCCTTTCTTCTTGTATCAGTCTATTTCTCTTTCTGTCATCCTGTTCTTCGTTTCTCATTTGAACAGTTACCGCCACGAGTCAACTTGTTTACCAGGTTACCTCCCTCGTTCGATCCTCTTTTCCTCATCCCTTTCTTTTTCTCTTCTTTACCTCGCCCTGTCCCTGCAGGGAGCTGAAGCGAGAGAGGGAGCGTGTGGAGCTCTGGCGAGGCCTGGAGGAGCATCAGGAACGCCGGATGCAGATGCTCACAGAGGCTGCCAGAAACCAACGCAACCTCCAGGAGAGAGGCGAGAGAGGGGACCCATCAACCCCTTCATCCCCGCAGACAGGTCACTCCGACCAGCCTGAACCCAAACCCAGTGGGGCCTCCTCCGGAGCTGCGGAGAGCGCCACCTAGGTGCCGCTCTGCAGCGTTTGAATAACACAGGGGTTAGGGGACAGGGAGAAGACAAGAAGCTGATGGTGAAAGTGTTGGGAGAAAGAGAAAGGTACAAAACAAATCCTGTTTTTATCTTGTATCATCGAGGGGGTAGCTTTTTATAAAAAAGCGCACAAACTCAGTGATCCAAGGTAAGAAATGTACTTTTTTCCTGACAGAGTTGTGTGAAACTGGTTCACTTTTTGCTGTACACACATTATGTTGCAGATCAGAAGATGAATATCGCCCAAAAGTGCAGACTGTCATTTTAAAACAGAGGCTGGTTTCTTAAACTGCAGGTCAGTACCTAAAATTGGTAGCTGGCCTGCTTCAAACCTGCCTCAATATAAGAGTTGAAATTTCTCTTTTGGTGCAACACTAACCGAGTTTAACATGTGTCTAGCTTGTCTTCACATTTAACCAACCGAGTCTGTACTGTGCCTCGTATTTATCTTTTGGTCACAGATGCTTATTTCATGCGTGGATAGCACAATACATTAATAATTAACAACAGAAGCAATTTCACACAAATGTCCCAAAACCAGACCAGACCCACAAACCCTCATACACACACACACACACACAAACACACACACACACACACACACACTCAAATACAGGCACATAATTAATGTAAATATGAGAAGACAGAGCTACAGAGTGTATCCAGGTCAAACATCATCTTACACACCAACAACTGATTAATGCAGCAAAAATATTTCATAGAAATGCACTCATGCACGCACATACACACACACACACACACACACTTCTGTGTTCTGGCGCTAACTCCTCTCCTTTTCTGTTGGGTTCAATGAAAGGTCGAGCCCAAATTCCCTCAAGGTCAAATAACCACTGATGAAGATGATAATGATATAAAGTACAATAATGTTCCTTCTTCTTACTTGTTACTCTACTACTACTACTCTACTCTAAGTACTACTGATAATGATGATGATAATGTTTTTATATATATACATATGTCTCTGGATATTTCTGTTGTGTATTATGGGAGAAACACTAGTGTAGCAGATACCATAAAGGGGAAAGCCGGCTCGAATTCTGAATTCACATCACATGTTAACTGTATGAGGCCATAATGTGAGTGCTGAAATTCCGCAGAATTCCCCTTTAACAGATCGTAAAGAGGGGAGGAATGCGCTGGATTCGTGGTGAGTGTTTTTCTGTTATTTTGAAATATTGGATGTTGCTAGTGTGTTGGGTGCATTTGAAAGGGGTTCTGTGTAAAAATCCCAAAACATTCCACGTTTAAAGGTCATGACTGTATTATCTTTCTTTTTTTGTTAACGTTTTGTTTACAGTAAGTGTAACTCAATTCATCACACTGTGTGTGTCCTTGATGCCTGTTAGATGAGTTGAATGTGTTTCCTGATTTCCATCACGAATTTTTAGCATGTGTCCATAAAAACACACCTCTATAGCCCCACTATTGTCTAAACACTCCACACAATACCTTTCAATTTGATGTTGAGGGACACAATTTGGCTACGTAACGTTTTATTGAGTTGAAGTTTAGAGCCCTGCAACCTACAGTCGAAATTGAACCAAGTAGATCAGAAGGCCTCACCCAACACAGAGTTTAACAGAAGATGAGTGAAGTGCATCCCATGTATCTCAAACCAAAAGAAAAGCACCACAATCCAGCAAGATTTCTGAACCCAGAGCGTCTGTTCCTTTAAGTTCAGCAGACCTGACGCTGCTTGATGGCAACCACGATGATGATCATTTTTTTTTGGTGTGAACCAACAAAAATCAGTTTATTCTTGTCTGATCATTATGATACAGTGACAGGACAAAGAGAGGGTGAAAAAAAAAAAAAAAAAACTGAAAAAAAAAATTATTTTTAGCAATATTTTCATTCTTTCAGGATACTCTATGTTTTTAAGGGGGGTTAAACAAGAAGTGGATGTCACACTAAAATGTTTACCCCCCCACTCTTGTTTTTACTCCTGTTGCGTCCTTGATATTCACATTGTCTTAAAGGTACTTTCTGTGTAAATTTATTTGATGAAAACTGATTTTGCTTTGTAATTATGTTGTTTATTTTCTTGGTTTTGTATGATCTTGTTCATTTTGTGGAAAACTGATACTGATACTATTTATTTTCTATTTGATCAGGAAATGTAACCTTATTTGAAGATGACGGTCAGGTTGTGCATGGGTGTGTGCATGTGTGCGTGTGTGTTGGTGTGCAAACAGTGAGTGACTTAGTGAGTATGAGACGTGTGTAGATACAGTGATAGAGAACAAGAGAAAATTATTCCCTCTTTGCTTCTTGTTCGCTCTTTCTCCTTCTCTCCTTCATGGGTTTGAATCAGAATGTATCCTAAAACAAATCGATTGTGTTTTTTGACACTTGAGATGCAGAGATACCCGTTGGCTGCTTCGTAACCAAACATTCAGAAACTCTTCAGAACCAGCAGTTTTGCAAAACACTCACTTCAAGTCATGCCTGAGTCAACAAGGTTTTGAAATCCATTCAACTTGCAGCTCTCAGATTGGTATTTAGAGTTTTACTGAGGTGGAAGCAAGTGTTGTTTTTTTTTTTCTTTTCTTTGATTTTGTTCACGTTCTAATCTTTCAAGCTGTGGTCGCAACTAATCCGTCACTGCATCTTTGTACAGAGAAAAGTCACCCCTTTCAAACATAGATGCTGCAGTTTTGCATTTCATTTCATTTGCGAGGGTTAAATGTAACGTCCAAGTTACAACTTCCAGCACATTTGTTGGTGAGGCCTAATATAATGTAAAAAATACTGTAAGTAAAAGTTCACTTACCACATTTTTCTGTAGCTTGCAATTATGTCTCATGGTCTTTGTGAGCGGATTGGCGTAGCTCAGTGGACCTGGACACAGCTCAGTGGCCGTCATCCGGTAAATGATGTTCCTAATGTAGCATCGCATGACGGCACCTGAGCCTTCTCCATGGCATCTGGGCAAGCCCCATCATCGGATGTCTGTGGGATGTGATTGAGACCTGGAAAAAGGACAAGATTAAGTTGGGATTCTCTGCAAAAAGTTTTATTTTCTTTTCCTTATAATTAACCCTATGACCCGCAAGATTTGTATTATGACCCCCCCAGATTAGGAACCACTGACACATACCTCTCTTAAATGCTGTGCACAGAATAGGAGAATAGTGTGCACTGATGGATTAGGTGAACACCTCAAAACCTGTGCAAAAATACAAAAATCAAACCATCCCCTGTATTGGATTTCAAACAGTGTTTCGATTCAGGCAACAAAACAAAAAACCAAAAAAAAAAAAAAAAACCCTCATGAACACGACTGAAAATAGACAAACTTGACCTTACTGTCATAAAACTCAGCTTCCTTTATGATTTTGTTTTGGCTAGTTCATCCACAAACCCTCTTGATTGTTATTGTCAGTCAGTCAGCTGACTCAGAAAGGGAGTGGGGCTGAACAGTTCCCACTCTTCTAGAACTCTTAATGACGTTGATTCTGGAAGCCGATCATCCGTTCTAGAACTTCTCCAGAAAGGGCAGTCAGAGAGGAGAGTGTCCTCAGAGAGCTCTGGAGTCGCCCCACAAACAGCCATCCAATGCTGCTTTCACTGTCACATTGCTTCCCTGCGGCTTCTGTCAGCCAAATTTAAACAAATGGGAAGTAGCGATGAAAGCAGCCAGTGAAGATAAAAACAGATAAGGAGAATGACAGAGGAAAGAAAATGCATAGTTAGATACGATAGAATGGCAATAAGTCAGAGCAACAGCAACAGAATGAAAATATGTTACCGAAACCTACAACCGCATTACGTAGCAATTTCACTGAATTTCTAGATTTGCACTGTCTGCCTAATGGTCTGTGTTTGTTGTGTTGAAGAAAAACCTTAGAGAAGATGATAAAGACAATGCAGAAGAAGAAGATGTATATTTTGGGGACCAACACAGCGGTGGGGGGGTTTGAATGTAGAGAGGCTTACTACTGTACGTAACATTACAGGGGGGTGTAGAATGGAGGAAAAAAACTATGTGCTAAAAATGAAACCACTTTGAGAAAACACTTTGGGAGTCGAGCTGGTTTTTTGTGTCCTCTTTGTGTCTGACCAAGTTCAATGTCATCTCTTCACCTTCATTGCACATTTAAAAGATGCAGTAATGAATATTTATCTATTTTATTTTATTATTATTATTATTTATTTTTATTTTTTTTTTGAGGGGGGGTCCGAAAGTTGTTAGCTGCTTTTTCAATCCCCAGACTAATCTGTTATCCTACCCCATTTCATGTCACAGGTGTGCAGCTTTTATCAGCAAAAAATGCAGTTAAATATTGTGTGCCTGGCTTTTCTCACAGGCAGTGGTGGAGAGCAAAACAGAGCTAAAATGTTTGGTCATTTTGGAGTTTCATTCATCTTGCAGCCACAAACACAACTCCTCATGAAGCACAGTACAAATGATTAACTAATACAAAATGGGAACAACATATTCAAAAACTATCTTTGCAAAAACTATCTTCCAATGGTACCTTTAATTTTTCTCTTCTTTTTTTTTTGTTTTTTTTGAGGCAGTCATTGCTTTATATTCATTCCCATATCAAAATCAATCAGCAGTTCATGAAATTGATGTGTTATGCATCACCAAATGTGCATTCAGTGAGTCCAGTGATCAGTCTACTTTTTGTTTTTATATATTGGGAATATCTCATTATGTTGTGATGAAAATGTCCAAAAACCTGAAACACAACTGCAGCGCTTCCAAAATGGTGAGATGTGACGTAAAGTAGTGGTTTGTAGCTGGGTCGTTTTTATATGAATCTCGAACCAAAATATCTATCTTACAGCAGAGATGATTACTTAAGACATTTAACCTCTTGATTTTGAAATCAGCCAAACCTTTTAAAGCCACAGTCAATGTACATTTCAGCTAACATGTAGTGTTATAAGCTATAGTTTTAGCAGTTAACGTTTAAATAGCTGTGTGTTTTTATTCATTCAAACCAATCCTTTGTCAGAATAGCTGTCAAGTTGAGTGCTGACAGTGCTGACATCATTGGGAGTAGACTTTTGGATGAAGAACTCCGCACTCACACTCATGCTCACACAGAGAGATACAAGCTGAGGTTAAGAAAACATAGACAAGCATCAGTATTTTCCAGGGAGTATCCATTATTTCTGAACTGGGGTCTCTAATGGTATTTCATTGTAATTGCTATGATGTCAGAGTGTCCGTCCACCCTAATGGCCTTCTAAAAACAACAACAAGGACAGATTGGTTCCAGTCTCTGGTTGTTGTCTGGACAGAGAGAGTCACAGGACTCCAGTAGCTCAAATCTCTGCAAGATCTTCAGCTGAAAAGGTGAGAAGTGTTTTTATTCCAACGTTTATGAATGTGGCTGAATAGGTAACATTAGACTTTCGCTAAAAGTGAATTTTATCAGACTTTGAGGTGATTTAGGGATTCAAAAAAGTGCACTGAATTATGTTAGTAGGCTGTTTTGCATCACATTTTGTGAACACTGTGGTGTTATTACTTTTGGAAGCTTCCTACATCACTCTGTTCATGCAGAAAGTGTTTTTTTTTTTTTTTTTTTGTTGGATTTCTGTGGTTTAACTGAGCTGACGTGACTCCGGTTGTTTCAGTCCAGTTTAAATAGTTTGCTTGAAAATGTGCAGAGTGCACAATGCAAACGTCTCCAACAGCATTTGGGAAAATGATTCGGATTCAAACAAAAGGAGAAAACTGCCTGCTCCTCCTGTGCATGAGATAAACTAGCTCCAATTTCAGATTTACCACTTCACATGTTTCTGTGTGAAAATCCTCTATTTATTTCGTTTTGGTTTGCCCATAGAATTTTTGGCGGTTCCATTTGTCAGTGAATACTTCTTATGCAGCCAGGTCAGTGGCGCTACTGGCTGCAGTGGCTAAAATAGACACTAGAGGGAAGTGTGAGTTGTTCTAAATATCATAATTCTGGTAGTACTGATCACATCCTGTCAGCAGTAGTGATGGGAATAAACAGTGAAAGTTATAAGTAAAGATCCATCTAACTTCAGAGATTAAACTCAATATTTCATTTAGTTTTGACCATTAGTGCTCAGGAAGTTAGTGACCCCTAAAATGCATTGATGTTTCCTGACAAACAATCACCATTAACAGTATCTCACCGTATGATGGACACAGAAAGCTAAAGTTTTTTCCTTTCTTTATATCCCTCTCCATCCCTCATACCCAGCATGCATTTCCAACCTCTGTCCCTCTCCTTCCTCCTCCTTCTGGTTGCCAAGGCAGCCGTGGTGTGCGTTACTGTGACAACCACGCTCCATGGTTTCCGGGGGTGTGCGGTACGAGAGTTCTCCTTTGTAGCCCAGAAGCCCGGATGCAAAGGACTACGTATCACCACAGAGGCCTGCTGGGGTCGCTGCCACACCTGGGAGGTAAGACTCCCTCTCTCTTTCTCTCTCTCTCTCTCACACACACACACACACACACACAGTGACAATGCAGAAGATCACTTACATCTCACTGATGTAGGGGGCCTACTTTTCCCTCTTTGCTTTTTGCAAGAAATTTCCATAATACTGGAATCATGAAACTTTAAATAAATGATGAATGAGCCAGGATCCAGTCCAAACCATAAGAAGGCTGATGCTCTCAGCTCTGACCCATATGTCACTGTCATTACAGATACTCAGACCTCTCCAAGTTGGGAAGGTTAATGAACCGTTACTGAACTTCTTATACTTTTTCAAGCTTCAAATTTTACCTCATAGTGATTGAAAAACCAAATTCAGTTGGTCAGGAACACAAAGTCTTTCAAATAAAATGGTGGTTTCAGATTGATCAGACAGAGGAGATAAACATATTTAATAAACAATACAAAACAAGCACTTGCAGCATTAGGCTCAGATATAATCAACATGTCTTGAACATCTTTCCAAAATATGATAAATGAGACCATTTGTAAAAAAAATGTGCTCTAGTTTCTGTACTCCATCTTAGATTTTATGTGTGTTGACCTATAACACAGAGACTATTAGACACTCTGCTGTGTTCTCTGACCATAATGTTTTTTGGTAAAATGGAGAGAGGCGCAAGTCATATGTGATACCTGTAAATGCTGTTGCACGTGTGTGTGTGTGAATCCTGCAGAAACCAGTGCCAGAGCCTCCCTTCATCCAACGGCACCACCGTGTGTGTACGTACAGCCGTTCCCGCTACATGACGGCTCGGCTTCCGGGCTGCCAGCCCAACGTGTCCCCTCTCTACCACTATCCCATGGCCCTGCACTGTCACTGTGCCATCTGCTCCACACAGGACACCGAGTGTGAGACCTTCTGAGGGACAGAGCAGCACTTTCACTGCCTCTCACTGGTATGAGTAAAACAGATTGACACAGTGAACTTTGTGTGACAGCAAGAACGAGTTTCATATTTACCAGCAAAACCCTTTAAATAAAGGTTTCTTTACTAAAATTTATCCCTCCTGTCGTCTGAAGGCCACGTGTGTATCAGTATACAGTATATGCCCCTATGTAGAAAAGGACAATAAATCAATTAAACATCTTTTAAAAAGACTCCTGGTGTTTGGTGTTACTAATAATGAGTTTTAAAACATAGAAGAAGTCACGTTTCTGTATTCTATGGTGTAAAACTACTATTTATGATTAGGATCAAAAACAAAACAAAACAAAAACAAGTGCAAATACTCAACCATTCCACTGTTTATGTACATCAAGGCCCAATTAAAATGAAATAATGCTTTATTAGACCCACAGATGGGGAAAATATACATGGTACAGCAGCAAGAACATAACCAAACATATGAAAAAAAAAAAGAAGAAATAAAGTAAATTTTAATTTGATAAACACAATATGTAAATAAATATGTAAAATGAACTATAGCCAATAAAAACTTGACATGATAGACGGTAGAATTCCCCTGTAAAAAGACAACACTGATACTGTGCAGTGGAATGATAACATACTGATGAACATTATGGGGTGCAGTGCATTTATCAGTCGTTGTGTGCGCTGTGGAGTGCGGTTTACTGCTTTACCCTGAGCCATCTGAGCCCAGAGACCTTCCGATGTTTAACGGGTGTGTCGTTACATATCGCACTTACATAAACTGCAAATTTGTTTGGTGAAGTCACCAAAACTATAAAAATTCAACAGATTTTGAACTGGTTCTGAAAACCAGCCTTGTATTAATCACAAGGCTCCATAGAACCATCAACCATAGATTAATGAATACCGTAGTTTATATAGCTCTCACGAAACTATGAACAACTGTGTAGTTTTGTCTTTGGAGAAGAGACCCACTGCTTCTCTCAGGCTCAGACTCATGGCCATGCTGTGTATCATCTATTGTGTGATGTCATCATTATCTCATTAAAAGTAATAACTGATAACAAAACAATACCTGTGTTGTCACTGTAATGTGCCCTGAAGTGTTGGAAACAAGGAAACAAAATCGCTTATAGCTGCAGAACAGAAATTTATTGAAACACAATTCCATCACAAACTATACAGTGCATTTGTTCTTTGTTTCATTTCATTGACATCTCAAATATTCTTTGGTTTTATCAATAGATATTATTTACAAAATGTCTTTCAGTTCAAATTCATAAATATAAATAAAATTTGTACATTCTTAGTCTCTTGTCTGTGTTTAGTGGTTATTGCAAAGAATGAAACTATGAATTTATATGACCTTTATGTTTATTCCAAATGTTGGCGATATGTTGAATTTTAGATGTGATGAGTCATTGAAGAGACGACTGCTTGTTAATTTTGACATCTTTCAAAGGAGAGAAAAAAAAAGATGAAACCTGTGAGTTTGCTTATCGGTCCCTGTACCTTTACTTCCTATTGAGTCAGTGCTGAGTGTGAATGATATATTTTTTATTTCTAGCTGCTTACAGAAAATCGAGTGTTTGCCAAGAATCAAAGCAAATTATAGAACAGGTTCAGTTTTTTGTCATGGAATGGCTTAAACCTCCTCGACCACAAATGTCTGTCAATCAAGTCTTGTTTACAGTACACACACAGAGACGCACACAAAGACACACATCCATGCAGCACATCACCATCATCCGCTCTCTGAAATGCACAAGTGTTTTTTTTTTCTTTCTTTGACAATCTTCCTTTTGTTGTTAGAGGACAAATGAAGGGCACCTGCTTTTGACAGGCTCATTGAGGAAGGGCAAATTCTTTTTGATAAATTTGTTGAAGTGAATTTTCTTCAACATTCAGAAAAAGAGGAGATGCTGTAGAAAGAGAGAAAAGGATAGCTGCTGATGCCTAACTGAAACCCTGTAATATGTCACACGGAAAACTGTTGTGGTGCGTCAGTAGCGGGATTTGCGGCACATGTCGCAGCGACAGGCCTTTGCTGTCAGAATTTCAATTTCGTCATGGTGACGACCACGGGGGCAATCCAGGCGAACCTTGACCTGAAGGAAGACAAATCCACAGGCTGTGAGCAAGAACAAAAAGAAACCTGTTGGAGCACATGCCCTGCCACCTCCCTCCCCTCCTCACCCTGGCGTCCTTGCTGATGGTGCAGCATTGCGAGGCTGAGGTGATGTTGTGGGTGAAGTTGGAGGCCACCAGGACGGAGTATCTGGACGGGAAGGCGCTGGACTCGCAGTAGCCTACGCAGGCGTAGACCAGGTGGGTGCCCTTACATGTGCTGCGACGGTCGCTGCGGATGGTCACGTTGAAGGCTGTGGGGGAGGGAAGGGTGAGGGCGAATGAGTGGAACATCACTGATCCTTTTATATAAACCTAGAAACATGTGCATGATGCATTTTCTCATGTTTCCCAAAAACCCTGTTGCCAACTGTCAATAGATTTGATGGCATTGATTCTTCAAACGGCCTTCAGCGTGTGTACTCACGGTGGAGGTGGCATCCAGGGGTGAGGCCATCATAGCTCCAACCAATGGGAGAGAGGAGCAGCAGCAGTGACATCACGAGTAGCACCAGGAGACAGACGTGTGAGGTCATGCAGAGCGACATCTGGACGGCAGCCTGGAGGGTCCAAACTGAAAGACATGAATGTAAGTCTATCACAACTTTGACTTTGTGAGACTAAAAACCGAAACAGTTTTTGCTCACAGTTCGAGGACATCTCCCTGTGGTGATATGAGGATACCTGAAACAGAAGCCCCCTCCACCCAAGGTGGTTTCCCGTTCTGTATGTCTCCCTGTCTGTCACTCTGTTGAGTAACAGCTAAAGTGAATAAACACAGTGCCGTCTTTACCTTCTCAATCTGCCTCATTTAACAGCTACCTGCTGACACACGTATGTACACTGTTTAACTCTGGCGGACTCGTGCAAATGTACACGTAGCTGTACTCATGAGAGCAGCCCCGCAGTCAGTATATCAACATACACGAGTAAAAGTCTCACCTTAAAGGAGAGAAAATGGGAGTGATGTTCTCCTATGTGCACACAGTCATATAAGAGTGTTCATGGATGCCCCCTCACATCCTCACGCTCCACCACGTGTGTAAACAGTCAAGTCATATTTTCCTGAATTTGGTGATCCTGACCCTTGCCCTCTAATTTGCCCTCTTTCCAGCTTTGTTTCCCTCCGACAGGAGGGGTGGGAATTGCCGCTGTGGTGATGGTGGAACAGCCCAGAGGATGACATTAGCGCTGCGCGTACCAGCAAATTAACAGGTCAGCAATGTGTGTATGTGTGTGCGTGTGAGGCCATTAACCCCATGAGGGGCAGGGGAAATGCCTGGCTTTTTCCTTTTATGTGGGGTGTCCATGCCTGAAGGTTTGGTTTGTCTTTAAGGAGAGTGGGTTACCATTCATTACACGCTACTTTGGCTAGAGAACTGCTGTTGAAGATCTAAACACCCAGGAAAAGTGTAGTTGGAATAAGATGCTTAGTAGACACATTGACCATCCTCTCATCAGTGATGTGTCATGAGCTCACATTTGGGATCACGCATCTTTTAAACCTACTGAGTTTCTTTAAAAAGAGTTCGTATCTGAGCAGGTACTGACCTGGAAGGTGTCCCAGACCCGTGTCATTTCTATCATCCTAACAATAAAAATTATACATATCTGTCTAAATGATACACACAGAAATTCCAATTTTTAAGCAATTTGTGTCTTCTGATATTTTTTCATCAGGTATTTGGAGTTGGGAGATTAATACTATTTTGACAAAAATACTTCACCAAAGTATGGATGAGTGATTTTAAAAACAAAACCCTCAAACAGTCCCACTGTCAACGTCGAAAACAAATGTTATCACATAATTGTAATAATGGCAATAGATCGGTGTGAAATATTTGGAAAGATTTAAACGTGCATAGTTAACATTTCAACTCAAGCTGATGATTTTTTACATGCAGAAAACATCTTGTGAAATCTATAATACAGTAACAATCAGACCTAAAAGGCCAGTAAAGCTTTTCCTCCAGCTGAAGTTTAATGCAGGACTGAAAAAGAGCTGATTCTTACCTGGCGATGTAGAGTGGAGACTTCTGGAGAGAAGGTCAGATATCTTGGCTGACAGGTGTGTGGATGTGTCTCCTCTGAGCTTCATGCAGGGCTATAAGTATCACAGGTAAGGCACTTATAGCTCTGGACACACCCACGATCAGACAGCTGAGTGTGTCTGAGTTTTTTTGTTTTTTTTTTAAACAGGTCCCTCTTTGTCTTTCTTCTCCACTCCTTCTACCTGTGCAACAAAACACGCCAAATTCTCCAGAAATGTTTGAACGTCTTTGTGTTTCTCCTGGAGTGTGTTCACATCTATGCTTCCCTCCACCCTCCTCATCCTCACACTCCGCTTTTAACCTTCGGCAGGGGAGTGCTGCCGAGACACAGAGGAAAACTAGATAGGTTTTCCATCAACACACGGCCACAATAGTAAGAGCACATGCAGCTTTACCTCACACACATGCACATGCCGGGAGACACACACACATTTGCATGAAAGCACACATGTATGCACACCAAACTGCACTAAAATAATATTTGAGGCCTCAGCTGCCAGTTGATACGCACTAAAAGTGAACTAATAAACTAAACTGAATGGGAGACCTCACACACACACCAACACACACAGACACACAAAGTCTGCCTGGGTTTTCCATTTGTGGCTGCAGGAGGAAAGGCAGGGTCGGGTCAGAGGATATTGAAGGTTTTGGTCATTTCTCTGTGTGTGTGTGTGTGTGTGTGTGTGTGTGTGTGTGTGTGGGGCACATAGTGGGTATATTCAGGGAACGCCTTGCTCTGTTTCTCCTCTTCTTTGTCTTGAACGGAGGATATCATCTTAGCAACCACCCTATCCAAACTCCAGCGGGTAAAGAAATTCCTGTGATTAGATTATTTGTTGCTGTATGATTCAGTGACGTGTCACCAGATCACAAAGTGCCAGATCAGACCACTGATGACTACCTCTGTCACTCCTCATTTCTTCATTTTTGAAATAAGTTGCCAAAGACCCAAATTGGGCTGTTCCCATTGTCTTAGTTGCTGGAAGAATTACCCTGCCATGGGGGGGGGGGCAATAGTTTTGGTTTTTCCATGTCTTCTTCTCAAGTTGGACCCGACTGATATTGGATCATAAACATAAATGAACATTACATGAGCTCTTTGCCTTTCACAGAACTTAACCTACCAGTTACAATTCAAGGAGTCAAGGCACAATCGACAAATTGATCGTTGGAGGTGAACCAGATCGCGTCACTCAAACTTCCATCAGCTACTTTGGAGTGGACTCTAGATGCAGTTTTATGTTTCTCCCTCAGCAGCTTCATATTTATCCTCTACACCAAAGACTCAGCTGGTCCTCATGGGACAGTCCAGGACTATTCCTGCAGTGAGCACATCATATCGTCAGCTAAAGTCTCATCTTGTCAAAAAGGAAGTGCAAAGGATGGTAAAATATGTCAGACTGTTTCTGTCTTGACTTCAGTACATGCCAAAGATGAGCCCTTTTGTTTCAGATGGCGACCTCTGTTTATTCTTGACACTCCAGCTGATTTTCAGCTGAACATGCAAACTCAGCACAGAAAGGCCCCAGGCCTGGGAAGGGTGCGGGACCACAGTGCTAACCGCTGTGCCGCCACGCTGCCCCTCAAAAGAGCACCAAATGTAAATTCACCTGCGGCTGAATGCACCCGACAAATGAATTTATTATTAAGGTGTTTTACGAAGCTACTGAGCCTTTCTTCAGACGTATAGATGTTTTTGGGAGCCGTGTTTTTTATGCTGTCCGTTGACCTTTCGTGCGATAGTAGGTGATGTTAGAGCAAAACCTGTGAAAAACTACAGTGCTGCACGTTCACACAAACACACACCTTCTAATGAAAACACAATTATCATCTTCGGCCCCTCTACCCTAACATTCCCAATCTAGTTATGTCAATGGAAAACGGAATGTGTGACATCATCACCTAAACCCCCCACCCACCTACAGTACACATGAACACACAAAACTATTAGTGTGTTGACTGTAAGTTGCATGGACAGCCAGAGTGTGTGTTTCCTCTGATTCCATGCCAACCAGAGAGAGAGAGAGAGAGAGAAAGAGGTAGAGAGACCTTACATCTGAATTGGTCAGTGCACCTCATCACGAGAGAGACATGAATGAACTCTGCTAAACTGGAGATGTGTAGTTGAAATAGACACACACACACACATTACTCCAGTGTGACTCAGTGGGGTGACTGATGTTTGTATCGCTCAGTGGCCCCGTCGCTCTTGGCTGCCGTGGAAACTGTGGCGTCTTGAATAACTATAATATCATTAATGTGTCCGCTTCCACTTCTGCCCTGTTATTCTAATCCCAGTGTGAGTGTATGTGTGTATCAGTGTGTGTATGAATCAAAGTATATTAACCATGCGTCTCTCTGTATAGCAGTGCATGATGTGTGTGTGTGTTTTCACTTGAAATTTGGGAAAGTGTGTTATTTCAAATGCTATGTATGTATCATTATGTCTGAAAGGATGTTGTGTGTGTGGTCAAAGTGTGTAAGTAGATGTGAGTATAAATTATGTGTGTTATTTTGGGCTCTGTGACAATGTAAGGAGAAGGTTACACAAAGTTTTCCTGTCTCTAAGATGATGTTTGAGTCTAGTTGACCCATTTACCCCCATATATAAACACATGCCTCACAGCAGAGACACGTGCACACAACCAAGTTATTTGATTTTAAAGGGCTTTTTCATGTTTGCAAAAGGAAACAGGCAACATCATGTGCAAAATTTGTGCGCATTTATTTCAAATTTTTAAACTGTGGCTCTCTTACACAAACAAATGTGCACACCCACACACACAGACCACTTACCTAATTTAGACTGACAGGAGGAAAGTGGAGTTTCCACAAGGTGATACTCAGTGAAGCTCAAGGTGTGCACTTATGAAGATACACAGCGAGCGAACATCGCACACACACACACACACACACACAGACACGTGCATACAAAGGAGTGGAAATATTAGGAAAGAGTCACATTGTCTACAACAATTACCAGAATAAAGCCTGTGAGCTCCTTTGACAGTCTACACACTGAGCTCAGATGGGACCTTTTCAGTGTTAACTGTACTTGCTTCAGCCATTGCATTCAAACACATTTTCATTGTGTTCGAGCAAGAGAACTTTGTGCTGAAGTACCTTTAAATGCTGATTGCAAACTGATTGAAAACACACATATGTGCAGAGAGCAGACTGACAAAAGAAACAACGATGAGTTTCCACCACTTGGACGGCTTTTTTCAGGACCGTCTGAAGAACAAAGAGAAAGGGAACATCCTTCTGCAAAGACAGAGAAAGACAGACAGACAGACTTTAATAGTCTGTTCTAGTCAACACTTCTTTGCAGCCCCATGCTCCTTGGTTTCAATCCATGAAACGGCTACTGTATCTCACAAAAAGACTACATTTGTCAGATTGTTTGACATGCTGCTTCACACTGTGTTGAAGTTACTTTTGTCAGTCTTGTTTTGCCTCAGGATGTCTGACGTCTCAGCTTGCCTGAACAGACATTTCACAGGAATATTGTATTTTCTGTTCTCATATTAGCTGGATTTCCCCAAACCATTATAATCTTTGGCAGCTTCTTTCTCGTAGATCACCAGCACAAATCAATTAAATCTACTGATGGGATGATGACATCTCCAACACCTCCACGCCGGAGATTAATTGTATGAGGCTGAAAATCAGTATATCTGCTCATTATCCACTGTGCGGTCATTCTAACCTGGCCAGTCGAGTCAGAATCCCAGACCACCCTGGTTCTGCTATTTGTCCCTCTTCTTCTCCCTTGTCCTGTAGAGTCCCAGGCTGCATTTCACCTGGAGTCACACTTCTTGTCTTCATGTTGATGTCTGCTCTCAGCTGTGGTTTGTCAGATCCTTCAGTTTTGTTCTGTTGCAGACACTTAAAAGAAATAGAAATGAAGACTAACACCCGGATCACTAAATACTAATTATGGCAGGAGCCTGACTTTACAGCCATGGAGTTAACATATCAGTAACTAAATACTTTAGGTTACAGGCTCCAGGTTTCCATAGAAAAAAAGTTGTTCAGATTTGACACATCTATGTAATGGAAGCAGCAGTCCTGGATGCAACAACATCAGGACAGACTAACAACAACGTCCTGCTATGCAACATAACCAAAGAGCATACTCATCCATCCTCCTACTTTAAGCCTTACAGAACTTTGAAAGATAACACTTATAAGGCATAAACCTAACCTTTGTTGTCCAAGTAACTATGTGTTTCTCATTTCTAATAAACATTTACATGACATTTTGATAGAGAGAGAGAAACATTTCTTGTTGTGACCTTTAACCTCCAAAGATCCTGCATCCTCATATGAGGACATTTTGGGTTTTCGTCACCATTATATTTAATTTTACTTATCTTACACCTGTGGACACTTGTGTCTGTCATAATGATCAGCGTACATTCAAAATGGCCAACAAATCCCACCAACATGCATACCAAATAAAAGCTCGGGACTCAGGAGGTTAATAGCAAGCGTAGCTAAATCTAGAACGCAACACAAGAATGTTGATGTGGAGTCATCTGCTTGAGTTGATGATGATGTTTCTTGTTTTTGAGGTTGCATAGATTAAATATACATGTTGGACCTTTTCTACTTGTTATAGCCTAAATTAAAACCTAGCTGGAGTTCAAAGCTTCTATCCAATGGACAGAGTTATCTAGTTAATTTCTTAGCTTCATTTGCAAAAAGTGTTATTTATGCAAGACTGACATTTAAACATTCGCTTGAGACCAGTGCAATATTCAAAATCAATCCTTCAAACTGTTAAGACTTACACATCCAGTCAAATATTTAGACACTTTTCTATTCATTTGAATGAGGAAGTGTGTCCTAACTTTTGACTAGGAGTGTATATTGATACTTCCTTCTTACTGCTAAGAAAATAAATAACTCAAACGGCTGACATAATTAGTTCAAACCATTTTTTCCACTTGAAACAAAAGAGGAGGAAAAAAGCAAAGCTGGAGGAGGTGGAAATAAAAGTCAGTGAACGTGCGTGATGAGATGAAGAGTTGAAGAGAGCTCCCTCTCACACACACAAAGAAGCATGTACACACTCTGACTCTCTTTGTCTGATGCAATGCTATTATTTACCTTAATCACACTTGTTATCCTACCTGTCTTCACTAATGTTAGCCTGGGGCTGCAATAATGGCAGAGATGCTACAAGTGTGTATGTGTTTGTGTGTGTGTGTGCATCCGCAGTGTTTGTGATAGAGAGGAAACGACAGGGAGTAAAAGAAAGAAACCGAAAGATGAATTGCTGGATATGATTGATTTCAAAGTTGACATTTAAATGAGTGACACATCAGTAAATCTCTTCAATATTTTGAGTAAAGACTGAAGTGAATGATTAAATGAAAGTTGTCACCTTATCAGCTTGTCCTATGGCCTCTCCCTCTGAATGTGGACTGTCCAGGTACAGTCTGCTGAAAGTCACATGGTATTAATTGAGAAACAATCGCTGTGAAACTCTTAATAAAAATCCTAAATGTTTATGCAGGGATCAACTATGAAACTATGTTACTTAAAATAACATAAACGAAGTCCTATTGATCCAGATTCTTTATCCAGGTGCTCAATATTGTTTGTTTCTGCCATTAGACTTGAATAATGGCAAATGCATACAATTAACATGCCTTTTATTGAGAGAACAATATTTCCACCACACCCAGTATCAGAGTATGGATGATTTCATAAGGTTGCAATGCAATAGAATGAAAATAAAGGCTCTCAAATATTTCTGATCTTTGGTTGGTGTCCTCTAAAAACTTTAGTTGCATGTTGCTAAAATGTCTGACCAACAACACTTGTTGCTGATGAATGTATCTAACTAAAAATTGAAACTCCCATGTGCCAATATCCAAATCAAAGGAAGTCTAATCTGTTTGTATGACATGTATTTCAATGTGTTAGTCCCATCAGCACTGTGTTTCTGACCCAGTGAAAGTCAAATAAAATGAAAAAAACAAACAAAAAAACAAAACAACAAACAGAGTAAGCACATAAAAAATTGTAATTGAAACTGTGACTGAAATCACAATTGAAATGCCTGGCCTACAGTAACACCATATTTAACAACTATAAGTTATAATACAGGAGTCAGGACTTTATTAGGCTGAGCAACGAATTCATTCAAATTCCTTTCACTTCAAATTTCATTCAGTGGAAATCTATTTCAAAGTCAATGGGGGTGAAGAAACAGTAGAACAGAGGAAGTGTCAAAGAATAAAGAGTTGCCTATTTTCGTCCATCCTTTGTCCACACTTGTTCCTTGTACTGGCTCTTTTCTGCTTCCACTTTTCCAGTACGTTTAACATAAAAACAAGCCATTTGTCTCTCCAGGGCATCACACACAGACAGACACACACACACACAAAATCAGTGATGAAGCAGTATGCGGGAAGTCTATGAGAACAGAAGGATCTCATCATCATCACCCTCTACTTCACATATTGAAAGAACATCAGTGATTGTTTGTACAGTTTGTGTGCTGTCCTTGGTGTCTGGGCTCATACTGCAGTGTCTTAATGTGTGGCACTTTTGTAAGGATGTGTTAATGTAATGGTCAATGTGGTGAGTGTAATCTAATGACAATTGCTCAGTGAAACTTGATTTCCTGTGAAGGTGAGTGGTGATTATGCTTGAGGCCCTCCTGTTTTCAGGATGTTTACTCAGTTTGTGCATTTGAGTGTGTGTGATCATGAAGCTTAAAAGAAATGAGACAATTCTGTTTACATAAGCTGAATACAAAGCAAGTGGAAGACAGGAGTTGGTGTGTGTGTGCGTGTTTGTGCATTTTAAATAATAATTTTCAACCTACTGATCTGACTGTCAGAGTGATTGAGGTGGCGCCCGTTTTCCTCTTGTGTGTTTCATAACTGCAGGAATCACTGGAGCATGTGTGTTTGAATCAGATTCGTTGTCTTAGTGATTTTATGGACATCTCTCCAAACTCCTGTGTGTGTGTTTGTGTATACGTGTGTAATACTAGTGTGAACAAGCTCCCTCTACATTCTCCCATCACCTCAAGTGACACATCAGCACCTTTACAATACACATCCAGAAGTCCAATTAGCAGAAACTCCTCTTTTTGTTTAACATTGATTTTCAGTGTTTAAGGGCAAGTAATATGGATAAAAATCCCATCATGGCATATGTAACATCATATTGTGGTACTGATGTATACAATGATATTATAGATTTTTCAGGTAAATGAATACAGTAGTTGAGTCAGAGTCAGATGTTAAAGTTTGTTTTTGATGTTTTTCATTTAAAAAGTACACAAAAATATAGTCATAAAGAAGTCCCACTCTGTGATTTGCACTGTTCTCCACAACAGCCTGAAACAACTAGAGGTGTAAAAACTCAGAACTATCATCAACATTTCAGGAGTTCCCTCTGAATATCAGCACAGAGAAAATGTAAAAATGCTGCTACGCTGTATGGCCCAAACTCTGCAATATAACAGAAAATTTACAGGATTTTGTTACTCTATATGTTTGCTGACAATTTCTTTGAACATAGCAGGAACCTCAAAATTTATGAAAGTACATGTCTTTTAATGTTACATATCAGCTCCACAGACTGAAAGAGCACTCACCCCATCAGTGCACCTTTGCTTTCAGCCTCCATGTCCATGACTAAGTCCTTTAGCATGGCCTCCTCTAGTGGTGAGTCCATTTTACAGCGCTTTGACTGGGGCTCAAAAGCTGTGTGCTGCTGCACTCTCACCTTCGCCTCAAGAAAAACACTATGGTTATTTTTCTAGCGCTGATATGTGCTTGTGTTATAATACAATATATTTTAATGTAAGTTGCATGTTGCAATGTGTGTCTCAATGCACACAAAAAACTCACTTTGTTCAGCTTCCTCTCTGTTTGTTCTGCTGAAACAAGATGAAGTACAATATAGCACATTTGAGCACCATCATGTCTGAGGAGTACATTGTGAGTCTGTTGTGTGATCTCTCAAGCTCACACTGTACATCACAGGGTACTCTTTTTTCCAGCTTGATGCTGGATCACACTTTCATCACAGCAACTTTGAAAGTTGTATGTTTTTCCTCACCATTCTGTGAGTTTTCCTCCAGGTAGAGGATAAGAACAAAGGGATAGACTCTCAGATTCTTCTTTGTGTGTTTGCACATCACTTTAGGCAGGTGCTCCCACTGCTTCTTATCTGGTAAACACAGTTAACAGAAATACAACATATACACGACTTTAAATATTCCTGTGAGTCTTCAACTCATCTTTTTTTTTGTTTTTTTTTTTTTGTTTTTTTGTTTTTTATCATGACATGAATACTTTCCTACACAACCACAATTTCAAGTATAAAGAAGTGTTGGGGGACCTCATTCCAACACACACACCATGTATTGGAGGGGACATATGAAGTATATACAATATAAACATTTAGCAGTTACAGTGATGGATACAAGGGAAGATTTTGAAGTGGGCAGTGCAAAAAGGCTGGAGACTTTCCAGGTTGCCAAGAACTGTCCTGATCATGTCCTGAAAACAGAGAAGATTCACAAATAGACCATTAATTTTAGACATCATTGAGAATTAATTTAGCAAGCAAATACAGACTGAAACACTAAGTGGATGAGTGTCATTCATATTTACCTCCAGTTCCTGATTTAAGTTTCCTTCCATGTTTTCGCCACTGAAAATATTAAACACATGACAATTATTTAACACATAACATCAGTATTATGGCCGCAGCAGCAGTTAGGTAACAATATTATGATATTGCATAATAAGTAGGTAAGATTCAAATGCTGCTGAGCATAAAATATAGTTAGATTAAAAAAAAAAAAAAATCACTTCTTAAATAGGTTTAAATATTTAGTTAAAAATTTAGTTCAAAAGAATAAAAACAACCATGCATCACCAGTCACCCCAGCACTTTTGGCATTGCTTTAGCATTGGATCTTAAGCCAAATGGGAAGTGGAGAATTATCAGAAGAAGTGAGATGATCCAACATTGATCAATACTCCATCAGCTCATATATATAATTGGTTCATGGAAGTTGAGCATAAAATGAAAGTATAAACAATAAAAAAAAGGAAATTAAGGAAACAAAGAATGCAATAAAAATAATTGCTCGAGTTTGGTATCAAACTTTACCTTCTCTGCAAGGTACATTTACAAGCAGATTTATAATGTAATTTCTAGCTATAAACGATGATAAAAAAACACACATTATACAATTATTACTTCCCAGTGTATAAAAGTAGGCCCTGGTTTGTTTGTTTTAACGGTCAGTGGCTTTATCTTACCTTTCTATGCTCACTGCTCTCCCCAAAAGGGACCAAAGGATTAGTGATTATAAAGGAGCTGTGAATATGATGTGTTGAACTATTTAACCTGGCTCACTGTACCTGTTGCTACCTCTGATCTTCAGCTTGTAGATCCAAGCACCGGCTTGAATGAATCGGGTTTGGGGGAAAGGGAAAAAGGACTTCAGGCTCATGGCTGACCTAAGGCAGCAGAAAGTCTGAAAATAAACAAAGATACTACTTTACATAGCAGTGGCTTGATTGGTTTAGAAGGGGAAAAACGCGTTTGCCTACCTGTCAACTTTATAACGGAACATACTGAATTGGAACAGCTGAGTAGCGAGAACAACGACTGGAAAATTTCATCTAAAGATTTTCTCTTCGACTTTTAATGAAGATACTTGTCTCTCTCAAAACTTCTCAAAAATTACCGTAATGCCTGCAAAACATTATTAGCGCAAGATTTGTTGTCTTTCACAGCAGGGGCACTTCGCCTTCCAGCGCAGGACGTCAATAGTTAATACGGTGTCAATCAAACACCTGACTCGCCTCCAGATTGGCAGGCACTGGACGAATTCCCGCCTTCTGGTCGCTTGGGGTTCTTTGCTTGGACATATTTTCTTCCAATAGGCGCCAACATAGTGCTTGTCACTATGGTGACGGCTAACCCGCCCAAATCGTCACATGACTCTAAAGTGCCCACGTGTGGCGGAAACAAGCCGTTCAAGCATCATCCTTACACAGCTGGGTTAGGGTTAGCTAAATCAGCTAAGGCTGTACTCAAATAACGTATGATATACTTTGCGTTAACATTTTTATCTTTATGTAATTTTCTTTTTTCTGAAATCATACTTTGGCCCATAAGGTGAGTGTTGGTTCTCTTGTACAGGAACATGTAAATCTTACAAAGAATCGTCACCGTGCCAATGTTTATGGTCTTTAACCTGTTGTATTACGTTTGTGCTTTGTTGTGATGGCCAACATTATTGTTCAAATGTCGGCCCACATCCTAGAATATTACAGTGTTAAAGTTCATTTTGCCTGTTTTGCTTGCATGGTGTGGCTTCCTCTGTAATAATCCACAGGAGAAGTTTGAGGGAAACCAGTAGAGAATCAACTTTAAGTGCAGTGTCTGTCCTAAAGCAACTTTCCCATTCACTTCCCTGCATGGAACAATAGAGTTCAATGATTGTGATTCACTTGAACACATCCTATCTCCCCTCCTGTAGCAGGTCTGAACAAGCCACAGACAGGGACCAGGTGACGTTCAGACCAGATGTCCTCCTCATCCTCCTCCATGCCTTCTGTACTCCTGAATACGGGAGTTCATATGCCCCTCCTGGGTCTGGGGACCTATAAGTTGTGGGGTTTTCAGGATGTCTACCAGGCTGTGGATGCTGCCTTGGCTGCTGGCTACCGTGCCTTTGACAGTGCAGCGGTTTACAAGAATGAAACTGACTTGGGTCTAGCCCTGAAGGAGCTCCTGCCCAAGTATGGCCTGAATAGAAAGGATATATTCATAACCAGGTAATGAGTGGCCTTAATTTGGTGGTCTGTGAGCTACTGTATTAAATAATTAAGCTTTATCACATCTGCAGTATGTATATGCATGTTATCTTGAATAAACGGAAAAGCTGAACTAATAAAGGATTATACATATAATGCTCCTAAAATGTCTTCTTTATCTATTTTGGCAGTGTAAAATGAACAATGCAGGCCTTTGTTAGTGTGTGTATCATACATGCATCACATGCTTTTGCTCACAGAGCAGACAGAGGTGCTAATGGTCGTGTGTGTGCCAGAGGGCACATGCAAAATTTTCCCCTCGTGGCTACTTTTCTCTCCTTTTCAATGCAGTAAGCTGGGCCCAAAGGATCAGGGGGAGAAAGCCATGCAAGGAGCCCTCAGCAGCCTGTCGCAGCTGGACTTGGATTACATCGACCTCTATCTGATCCATTGGCCTGGCACACAGGGTCTAGTAGTGGCTGATCAACGCAATCCCGGTAAGGAAGAAGTAACTGAATATGTAAGTAGATTTATATGTGGAATATTTATATGAAATCTTTGGTCTGGTGAATGGAGTATTCTGGAAACAAATGCTACACTAGTTACAAGATAAGGTTCTAGCTGAGCTGTTACATTTCTCTTCTGCTATGTGATTGTGTAACAGTGATGATGACATTGCAATTAATAATTGATACCAGGCAACCGAGTTCAGAGTTGGGCCACACTGGAGGAGCTGCATGCTCAGGGGAAGCTGAAAGCCATTGGAGTGTCCAACTACACACCTGCTCACATGAGGGAACTGATGCAGAGCTGCAAAATCCCTCCTGCAGTGCTACAGGTACAATGAAGGAGAGGGAAAAAGAAGTGGCTACCTAGGGAATGGAACATAGGATTTATAAAATAAAATACAAGTATTTAAAAAAGGGTTTTGTGTGCCTATAGGTTTTGAAAAAGCCGGTGCTGACAGTATGTGTTTTACTCCTCAGGTAGAGTTTCATCCACGGCTGTGTCAGACAGAGCTGAGGAGTGTGTGCGAGGAGTATGGTGTATGTTTCCAAGCCTACTCCTCTTTGGGCAAAGGAGAGCTGGTTACTGAACCGGTGGTTATTGAAGTGGCAAAGAACTGTGAGCGCACACCTGCACAGGTAAACATGCATGCAAAGAATCTGGATTTAGGTCTTTTGGGGCAAAAGTCCTGTATAATTCCGAACTTGGAAAACATTGGAGCTTTGTGTTCATTTCCAGGTTCTGTTGCGCTGGGCAGTGCAGCAGAGTGTCCCTGTGCTCCCTAAATCCTCAAATCCAGACAGAATAAAGGACAACGCCAGACTTTTTGACTTCACACTTAGTGACACTGACATGGACAGACTGTCATCCCTAGACTGTGGACATAGGTACTGCTGGGATCCCTCTGAAGTGGCCTGATTGACCATGGTGTGTTGAGACTGGTGGTTTCCTCATATGTGGCTCGGGTCATTAAATCTCACATAACTAATACACTAAGTTAGTGTGTTGTAGATTCAGTCCCATATACTGAGTCCAACTGAACACCAGGCAATAAGTTGCTTTGTTGTTGCCCATATATAATAATGTCCTGTTTCCTTATCACATGCTGTTTCATAAGTTTCACAAAACATTACTTTTGCTTTTTTTTACAAATGGCTTTCACATTTCAATCATTTATGAAGTACTAGTACTAAAAAAACAATGACTTTAAAATTCCTTAAGAGATTAACTTTAAAACCACTCTTAAAATTGTTTATTCAGGACAGTGTATACCAGAAGTTGGACAGCTGTAGAGAAAATATGCTTACAAAAGTCTTAAAAAAAAAAAGAAGAAAAAAACTATATATATATAAAAAAAAGGAAACATTAAAATTCAGTTTTCTCCACACATACCTCCAGATTCAAGTAATAATAGGGCTGATTGCAAAATTCCAGGTGCCCAGGCAGGTTTTTCCTCTGGGGTGTGTCACTGTCACGAATGCTTAAAAATCAAAACCATTACAGGTCATGCAACCTTTTGCTAAAATGGCCATTCAAGCCATAATTTATTTATTTTTTAATAAATGTGACAATGTGCACCTCAGCATTATTGTGCTTTTTCTTGAATGCCATCTGTGGCAGTAAGCTTTAAAGTTTAAGGCGGTAAATTGGATAAACACACAAGGCTGTCTGCAGGTTACAGCACGCTGAAGTTCAAAACAATATACTCTTTTACAATCCAGCTGAACTTAATTGTCAAGCAAGAGTAAAGCATTCATATCTGAACTCATCCTCACAACACCATGCACATATTCTCTGCCAGCTGACTCAACTATGCTACCTATGTCAAAGTGTAGATCTACTAGGATTGACCTGTTAAAATCTGAAGCGCTTTTTTTTTTTTTTATGGCAGCAGAATTAATGAAACGCTCATTCTGAAATTACACATTTGTTGTATATCATCATAAAACAGTGGAGTCACTCTTTAACAGTATTGTTTAACGGTACTGTATTATGAGCCTATACGAGTTACTAATTCATCTTAAAGGCTTTCAGTCAGTTCATTTTGTTACCAAACACATATAGAATTGGATGAATCTTAGAAAAGGGTGGTGTCATTCAGATTGTCTGGAATTCCGAATAAAAAATTGCCTAACCAAATTTATCAAAAGGTGTTGGGAAAAAAAAAATGCAATAAAGTTTAGTTTACAGACAATACAAAGGCAGCCCACGACCTGCACACTCGAGCACTTCACAACTCAACTGAGAGGAAGAGAATAAGACACAAGTAGACAAACCTATTACAATTTTCAATAATCACATATTGATAAACAATTCACAAATAGTCTAATCATATTCACCAAGAAGAGTAGAAGTGTCAATTTTAGTTTATAATGATTTAATTGTAATAACTTCCATAAAAAGGCCATATTGTTTTTAGGATGTGACAAGCAACCCTCAAATGCCTGAAAATAACAATATTAAAGGAAATCTGGCTTTAGATCAGCACTCTGATTCCTGTGTCCTGATTTGATTTTTTTTTTCTTTTCTTTTTTTTTTTTTTTTAAACACACACATTTAATCAAATGACTAATTCAACTTGACAGGACAGAGAACTGATTTTCCCAATCAAGTAAATTGGAAAAAATGAGTTGACTCCTTTTAGCAGTTTCCACTTGTGTTTAAATTGGACTGGACTCTAAATCCAACCTCTGAATGCACCAGGTCCTGATTAAATGGGACCAAAGGCGTGTTTGTTGGCTCCTTGTACAGCAGCTAGTCCATCCCCATCCCCACATCTCTATATATCCACGTTACACTTATTACAACAGCCATAGATTGTACACTGCCTATTGCTAGGTTGGCCACTTAAATATTAAATAGCATGGTAAAATATGAACTTGTAAAATTAAATTCTGGCTAAACCATGTTGCTTATTACCCCATTCAATGCCATTTGATAAAGTATTAACAAAATATTTACACATAAAAATTACAGTCTGTTTTACTTTTTGCTCATCCAAGGCTTTAAAAAGATAGATTCATATTGGTTTGTGCTTTTTTTATATGTATGTTTAATGTAATTTTCTTCCGATAAAATCTAACCCTGAAGTTGTACAAAACATATTATTTCTGCATTATCAGAGATTGTCCTTGTATAAGATTGTTTTTTTTTTGTGATAAATTTGAGTTATAAAGCAGTTAATGATAGTCAGGTACAGTAGATTAATGGTACTGGCCTGCAGGTAGCAGAGCGGGAAACTGAATAAAGGCCCCAAGTTGAATACTACTACAAAAAAAAAAAAAAAATCCTTCTTTTTTTATATTCCCTCTCCTCTAGTTGCCTCAAGATTATTTTGGCACACAGTAGAGCAATCTCCCTAAGCTTGTGCAAATCGCACGCAACAATAAGCATTAGTATCAAGCGTTTTCTTGTGAAAATGAGGAAGGAAGAATGTTCTAACAGCATTCAAGGTGGCCTCAAATCATCAGGTGGTTTGTTTCCAGTACATTTATCTCTCCATCTACAGCGCATTGCATAGTGTTGATGTGAGAGACAGCTGAAATAATTAGCATCTGTTATAATTAAGTGGTCTCCTTTGAAATCCCTCACTATTATATTCTTTCACTGTTAAAGAGATCATATCACATGCGCTCAGATCGTCCTTTTATCTGATTTTATAGGATGATGATGATGACCAGTATGTAATTTCACAGTGCCCTACAGTGTTTCCATAACAACCAACAAAAATACAAAAAAACGTATATAAATGAAGTTACCAATGATGTGTAAAAATGGCATGACTAGAAGCTTGGTACTCAGTGCCAGTCATGCCATTATGTTTGGTTCATTTCTGTTTGATCAAACCAACTTTCCTACTCAGAGCAGGCCATACTATTCTTGTCACAGTTTTTCTCTCAGTTCCCTCGCCATCCTCTGTCAACCTTTATCTGCTCTCCGTGCCTACTCGTTGCGGTGGCTTTCAAGGTGGTTGTTTTCTCCTTCTGTCTCCTGGTGACTAAAGAGGTAGTTCCACCAGCTTTTAGAGTGGTGCATCTGTTTGGCTGACCCAACGCTCTTCACTTTCCTCATCTCCTGCATGAAGTAAAGAAAGTATTATATTTCAACCCAAACCAAATCAGTAAAAAAGAAAAAAAGCCAAGTTGAGTTTTAGTTGCTGTATTCCTGGACTAAGTCTTTCCTTTGTACCAAACAACCTGAAATGAACAGATCCCTTTCCTGTAGCACCCACATCAAACAAGCCAAATATACAGCATTTAGGTATTCTCTGATTCCTCTTAAAAAATGTCTCTCTCTCACCCCTTTGTCAAGCAGGCTGTCAAATTCATCGCTCATCCTCCTGAGCTTCTGGCCATATTTCTTGGCCGCCCACAGGGCAGGAGGAGCTGACTTGGACCGTCCCCGGAATGGAGCTCCATCAGTAGGTGTACCGGCTTCGTCATCCCCCCTGGCCAGGAAATCCTCGTCTCTGGAGCCAGTGGAAGTGTGGGACTCTGAATTCAGCCTGGTTCGGCCAGCCCCTATGTTATGAGAGAGAAAGGTGAGAGGAGTTATTTTTTTCTTGCTTAAAACACCAGAAAAGGTGATGAGGCGTTTCCAATGACCATGTGTCACCACTCACCATTGGAATGATGCATTCAAGGACATCAAACTTCGCAAATAACTTTTGTCTTCACAGCCTTAAATACAGCTTACATTTTAACTAAGAAGAGTGTCTCATTTTAAAGTCCCAAGGTACATCACCACAAAGAGCATATGAGAACAGCCCAATTTTATATTTTAGAAAAAAAGGGTCATATGAGACAAAAAGTGGGGACAACGTATACAAAGAAGTTGGTTTGGTTTAAGACTAGTTTTCCGTTTTTGGATAAGACTGGGATCCACAGAACAGGGGCTGATGCAGAAAAAGAAACTGGAGCAGAAAGCAAAGATGACGCCAGTTTTGATCAAACTGAAAGCTTCCATTAGCAGGCAGAAAAGTAAATACAGGCTTATGTTTTAGATTCCCTCTAAATTCGGGGCTCCTACCTGCAGTACGGATCTCAGGTAAGGTGAGATTGTGGCGTTGAAAAACCTCCTGCTCCAATGACTGGCTCATGTCTCCTTCTTCTACTTCCTCTGAAGGATCTGACTCACTGTCTGAAATGGTGAATTGTGCACTCATTGTGACATCTGGGGAGGAAAAAGTTGAAACCGGGATTCAGTAAACCCTGCAGTCATGGACATGTCCATACACACATGCACATACCATCCACAGGTCACCATTACTGAGCTTCAGCATGAATTACATCGCAGTCAGTGTCGACCTGTCTGAGAGAAGAAGAAAAACATGGTTTTCTTCTAAATATTGACCCAAACAACACTACTCCAATATATAATGATATGTCCTGGAAAGTAAGGTGCTGCATGACAGCAGTGCTACTGGTTTACAGCCAAACAGTACATAAACTAATAATTCAGGCATAATAAAATGGCATCATCCGTAGTATCTCTGATATTGCCACTATCTCACACACCCAGCAGGCTATCGTTTTTTTTTTTTGTTTTTTTTCCTATGCTGCCCCTGATACTAACCGGTCCAAAGGTAATCCCAGTTAACCGACCCGTTTGGATACAACAGAGTCACTGTCGATTTGTTGTTACACTGCTATTAACCAGCACAGCCTCTTCTCCGGCAAACACTACTGACTGGCAGCTTGTGTTGTTGTTGACTGAAGAGGACAAAAGAAACTTCCTACAGGGCGGCAGCTGCTGCGGGGCTGTCTCAGCTTGACAGCAAATGTGGCTAAAATGATTACAAATATGACCCCTTACCCGAAATCTTCACAGCGTTAGCGCGAAAAGTGCCACAGTGTCTTTAGTTGGCCTCATTCGGCCCAGCTCTCGTTATTATTGTCGGTGTCTTGTCTTAACTGGACATAACACTTTAGCTCCCCGCTCGCCCAATCGCCGCGCGTCCGCGTTCCGCCGCTGCGCGCTGACGTCACTGTTGCGAGCGAGGACCGGGCTGGGGCTTTGTTTGTCTTAGTGGCTTACCGTAATGTGTAGTGTCGAGGCGCAGCAGGATTGGAGGCAGGGTTCAGATAGCGCACTTGAATAATAATAATAATACAACAAGGTACTTCATGTTGCTACTTCAACACACTTCCAAAGCTTATGAGAGATAATGTAATTTTTCTTACACACACAATGGTTAAGTAATTAAATTAAATAAAAAAATTATCATTTTTTGGTACATTTTTAATATGTTAAATATGACTCACTAAGTTTGCTCCATTTAATTTGAATACACTTACTACAATGCTTCCTCGGGAAGGAGGAGAGGAAGATCAGTGAGCAGCCAGAACTTTTAAAGGCTCACTGAGCTCAGGTGCTGCCCTTGGCCATGCTCACCTCTACCTGCACACAACAAGGCAGGCAGGGTTGTCACAGTTACATTTTTACTAAAACATCTTAATGCAGGTCATTCAGTTCCAATATATAATGGGGTTAGTGTGTTGTTAGTTCTTTTGCTTTTGTAAATCTGAGTGCTTTTATGTAATTAGTAAAAATACTAAAAGTACTTTTTACCCTGAAAATGTGCCCATTACTTTAATTTTTAAATAAGCATAGTAAAGTAGGGAAAACCATATTTTCATCCTAAAGGGTGCTGGAGTTTCAAAATGACATACAATGCTAAAGTAATTGTAATTGAGCTTGTACTTTTAGTAAGAAGAGTCACACTGCAACTGCTCCTCTGTCTAGCCAGGATGTCATAGAAAGGGTGGTTGCCATTGTCTACTATATATGTGAAATGACATGAAAACATTCATAAGGAAGTCTACTGGCATTGACCGCTTTCCTTTTTTTTCTTTTTTCCAGAATCCTGGGTTACATGGAGTAGAAGGACTGAGAAGTCCCAGCATGCTGTTGGCTGTCATACTTCACACGAACAGCAGGTGGGGAGGGAGGATTACTAACTGAGCTCCTGTAATGTGCTTAGCAGTGTTCCTCTTTACGTCATCTCCTGCCACAGTTTCTCTTTTCAATGGGGCTAATAATCATGATTGTAATTGTACCTGACTAATGTGATAACATTTGAAACATGTAAAAAACATTCATGATGGTCAGAGTTGGTAATCCTTGAAAACTGCAGTGCAACAGATAAATTTATTTCCTGAAAAGTTTATACAACAGATACTTTAAGTAACGTATGTGATAAATGCTGCACGGCCATTATTTATAGAAAATCTCTGCAGAGGAACACTTGTGTTTATAGGATGTATATGGCTCTGTATGTCCTCTGCTGACTGTTTCTCTTCAGTCCTTACGTCAGTGTGGGAAACCTCAGACATGTAATTATCTAACATTTATATCCAGAGCTTCCTCTATTCTTTTGCTCCTCTTCTGTGTCATTTGTTTCTCTATTCTTTTCTGTATTAAGAGACTCTTTATAAAAAGCAGCATTAATTAATGTTGTAAAGTCTGCCTATAGGTGGGATCTACACCTATATCACCTGTATCACCTGGTGTGGGAGAGAATTTATTTTGGAAAATGTCTTCCATGCGATGTCATGCAGCTTCTTCTAATTTCAGTGCAGCTGAGAAGTAATGTGTGTTCTTAAGCTTAGCCAAACATGCAAAGCAAAGCTTGCTCAGTCAGCTTTTCATACAGTACACTGGTGTGTGAATGAAGCAGCTCTTAAAGATGACTGTTAAGACGGGCTTCTTTTGAACTCTATTTTGGGAAGGATTATAGAAATAATATATTGGGGTTCTCCTATTTGGGGATTCTGGTCTAGTGTGAAAGCCATACAATTATTATCTATTTTAATCTGTATGTAGTGTGTGCGTGTGTGTGTGTGCGTGTGCCAATTTTGTAGGATTTGAGAGCCATGAAACTACCACCCATAAAGGTGGTGAGTGTGTGAGTGAGAACATCTGAACTTCGTGTACAAGCAAGATCATTTTCATACACTTACAAGGACAGAGTGCATGTTTGTATAATCTGAAGGAGCCATACAATTAGCATCCATTTATATCTCCCTGTACCAACCTCGCCCTGCCTCCCTGCCCCTCATCTGGTGTGTATTTTGGGAAACGGAGGCGTATGCACTCCCACACTGTCTCCAAACCACCACTCAGTGTGTGAGTGGCTGGTCAAAACCAAATGCGGCAGGGTTTCCAAGTGGCTCCAGAAATGTTCCTTTCAATTTAATGCCAGGACATTGCCTGTGTTTTGCCACTGCCAGAGCATTACTTACTGTCCCTTCAAATATTTCTATAGACCCCTGTTCAGTCAGTTTGCTTGAAGCTGTTGCTGCATAAAATGCAGGGCAGGTTTTTAATTATTTGAAGCTTGGAGAGAGAAAAGGAAGGATGGTGTGACAAAAAGAGAATGATTTTGTTTAGAAAAAGATAACCAGCAAATCCAAAATACAGAAGTGTGTGTTTGTGCAAGACACACACACACACACACACACACACACACTCACACACAGAGAATGGCGTACAAAGAAACTGAAAACGCAACAGATGATGTGCAGTAGAGGCAGCCCAAGAAGTCGTCAGATGACTGGCTCGGGTGAAAGAGGCGGATAAAAACCTAAACCTAACCTACATCAGAGTGAATACACTCCTCCAGTTTGCTCATTCAACTCATGTCCTTTCATCATTGCTCTCTGCACATGCTCATTATATAGACTGCTCCAGCAATGTGTAACCAACTCTGTGATCACAAGGTTGACATATGGCAGCTTTATAATTCCCTCCACTCCACCCCTGTATAGCCGACTGCTCTTATAACTCAGCTCTTGTTAAACCCTCAAAAAGTTTGGGACTAAAATTGGTTGCTGACTTTCTCCCCTGTGGATAAAAATATTGAAATGTACAGCTAAACAATAAATTTAACCTGACTGCTGTTAAGACACTTCAAAAATCTGTCAGAGGATTGAGGAAACTCAGAGTTGTGTCTCAAGAGGCCAACTCTCACATCTGTGTGTCAAATATAATGCTCCAGTGTCTGCACCAGATACTGTGAGCTGAGCATAAAGAGTGTAATATGTAATAAATGTAATATCTTATTTTTTTATTTATTTTTGTGCAGGTTAGAGTCAAGGTTTTCATTATCTCGTTTTGGAATTGGTTGTAGGTGTATTTTTTTTTATTCTTGCTAGTTGCTAGTTGCCTTCTCTCAAACCTTGAGCTACAAACTAAGCCAACAGACTCCCGGAAATAGCATCAATTAGAAAAGCTGGATCAATTTTCTTAATAAATCGACCGCACATATTTATCAAAATGTCATACTATTGATTGTTGGTCATGGTGACAACACATAATCTTCAGCTATGTGGTTAACGCTAAAAGATAAAATCCAGGATAAAAAACTCAAAATTTATTGATGGCGTGATCTTGAGGCACACACAGTCACTCCCACACACATTTCAGCCTTGTCAGCATTAGAGGCACACATCTATAATCAATTATGGTTTGGCTGTTTTTATGTGGTGGGTGTGGTGTGTGTTCGAGAGCTACTGTAGATGTATATTATATGTGTACACTTATACATGCTTGTCATTATAATGTGTAATGATAGTTAATGAATAGTTTTTCCACACTTTGAGTAATTCAGTTAGGGTAATCACAATATTAAGACCTTCACCTTTAGTTCAGTGCTCCCTGAAATATAAATGCTGTGATGAAAGCTCAGGTTCAGGTTTTTAATTATTCACACTTTACTGCAACTAAATAATAGATAATTAAATCAGCTTTTGATACCAGCTGACTATAAGTGTTATCACATATTGCTTTAATTGCCTGCAGTAAGTTTAAGTTTTGTTTGATAATCAGATTATATTCACTACCATGAATTTTGCCTGCAGCACTCCACATTGGCATGCTGCATTCAGTTACCATGGTTAAACCAGTATACTGCAATGTGTAATTCATCGTATAGCCAATGGTTGTAGCTGTTCAAATCAAAAGTTACTCTAATGCTGAAGTCCTTCTGATGCATGTGTATCAATGTGATGCATGTGCAGTTTGGTTGGATAAAAGTGAAATGTTCCCTACAGAAACATAACGTTGTCCAAAGTGTAAAATCAAATAAGTAACATTACTTTGGTTGCTGGCATTGTTCATGACAATAAATAATATTGACTTTTATATAATTAGAGTACTTTTGTAAAGTGTTAACCTGCTGCTCACAGTCACTCTATCATGGCAAATGATGTGGAGATTCTATAACAATTATTATGTGGGTGATATGTCATGTGGCTCTGGTCTGTTCCTTCTGTTTAAGAGGAACGGGTAATCAATCTTCCTTAAAGATTTTATCTGTTTTGATGAGAAGCGGGAAATTGGAGGGAGAGGCGCAACATGGTCCAAAATGAGCTGTGTTTTCAGCCCTGATGACAATACACAGTATCTGCATTAGTAGATTTGTCTCCCTCACTCCCACAATCCTCTTTCCCATCTCTCTCATTTCACCCTCTCACAAACTCTTTGCATTTTCCTTCTATGCTCATTCAATTGCTCTTTCTCGATTTCTTTGCCTTTGTGCCTTCATCATCTTTTGTTCTTCTGTGCTTATCTCTTTCATCCTCTCCCCCTCCCTCTCTCTCTTTCCTTAACCACTATCATACATGCTCTGTCTCTCTAGCTCCATTCTTCTAGCTTCACTTTTTTCTCCTTTTTGTCTCTCCACCCATTGTGTATCTGGGTTGCTGAATGAACTAGTTCATGTGGATCTTGCCAGCAGATGCCGTCATTTTCTCTGTTTAATTTATGTTGTTTGATAGAAACAAGCTACTAATTGGACTCATTCAGGTGGTAACAAAATCTTGAGAGCCTAACTGAAACAAGAACAAGTTGAAAATGAAGAGATAAGTTGTTGGATGTTTTAGGGCAAATGTGATTTTACATTTGGACTTCATTTTGCGGAGTGTCTGGAGACCTAAAATGGTGTAATTCATTAGTGATTCAATTTGGCACTTTAACAGTGTGTACAACTTTCGCTTCACTGATTGAAGTTTTACCAAGTTGGAAAAGTGCTTTAAAGCAGTGTAGCAAGGAAGCAGCACATTTACATTAACAAACCATTGAATTCTAATGGGAACTTGCACTGGCTGCTGGCTCCAGGAAGTCCCAGTCAGCAGAACAGAAATATGATAAGTAACTGTACCATTAGCACAACAATACAAATCTACATAAAAAAAATAAATAAAATAAAGGCTGTGATAGATGGCCATCATTAGAATGAAAGGGGCTGGAACACATTACTGATAACCCAATGTATCTTTCATCTCACACCACTTCTCAAAAAAAAAAAAAAAAACCCACTTATATTATTCAACTCAACTGTATCACTCAGTCTGTTTTGTGCTGCAGGCTGATGTTTATATAAGATATACATGTGAAAATGCAATATGAGTGCATCTGTATGCTTGCATATATCAGTGTGTGTGTGTGTTTTACTGACATGCACAGTTTAATAATGTGTATATAGTGCAAAACTTCCTGACGTTGTCAGAGCTTTGCTAGTGTCTGTTGGATGGAACTAAGCACCATGACTCTTTTTTTTTTTTTTTTTTTTTCTTTTTGAAGCATGCTCCCCATTCCCTAAGGTGGAGATTTAATTAATACAGAGACAATTGATTATAGATTAAGCAAAAGGCCTCCCAATCTGTTGTCATTTTTAGATGACAGCTCAATGCCACTTTTTCTGGCCTACACAGTGTATTTTCACTTTCACAAATCACAATGACATCTATGGGAATATGCAGGGACTTTAAGTGCGTGTGTGTGTGTTTTTATGTTTGTGTTTCTGTCATGAATCTGATTGGTTTCTGCTTCCTGATTAATCAGCAGCTCAATTTCAACACTGATCAATAACGCAGCAGGCTGATGGAGGCGGTCTGCATCTCATCTGTATCTTTTGGTGTGTCTGTGTGATTGTGTACTCTTGTTGTTGTATTTTTGTAGAACCACCAAACGTGAACCTATGCTTTGGCTCAAAATGTGTGTGAGTGCCTATAACTATGTGTTTTTGTGTGTCTGGATGTTTTGTGCTAGTGTACATGATGGGTCACAGTCTTGAATCTCTAAATCCTTATCGGGTGTGGAAGGACAGACAGTTAGGATTTCATTGTGTGGTTTAACTGCTGATTTTTACGGTGCATATGACAATAAACGTCTTGACTCTTGAATGCTACTGTTGGCAATACTGGGTGTATGTGAGCGTTGATCCCAAAGACATGTAGGCACTTAGCAATCGACTTTCATTGTGATTGACGATGCACCCAACAGCCAGAACACCACAGCCGCGGATGATTTGATGCGCTTGTGTGGCCATTATCGCACTAACAATCCAAGTGGACATCAAACAGTTTGTGTGGGGGATTGTTTCTTTGTGGGATTCTCAGTGTGGTTTCATGTATCTGGGCATGACCATGGGTGTGTGTACAAGCAGGCAAAATGTATTATACTGCATATTTCAGCGGGTGTGTGAGAGAAATAGCTGAGTTTGGCTGTGACACTCATCTTTTCCCTTTCAAATTATCAAGGCTCATTTGCTCACAATCCTCCTCATCATCATTTAGCACAGTTTGATGTCTCCCTTATGGACCATATTCACCTTACTTACAATTGTATGGTGGCCTGACACAATGAGTCTGAGGCGGCTTGCTTCGTGAGGTTGGAGATAAGGCAGGTTGGCTTGATTAGTGGGCTTATTGTGTATTCATGTCCGATGTGTAAGCTGTTATACCGTGTACTTGAAAGGTTTCAGAAATGGGATTTGGCAAATTTTGGTCTCTAGTAAATTTAATTTACAATAGGTAAAAGCCCTCCCAGTGACACCCTGCTACAAAACAATACCAATCTGTGCTGGTGTTTGTGGTCAAATGTTGCATCTTTGCCTTATGATACTCTTAGGAAATATTAGAATATTTGGAGAAGTGGAAGTAATGTGATTGCAGGATAAAGGTGGAGGCACATATTGCAATACTTGCAATACGCATATTAGGAAATACATGTAAATTATTTAAAGAAAAAGTAATATTTTATGTGTTTGTTAACAAAACAGTTTTCTAATGGTTTTTAAATGTTTGCATTTTAAATATAGAGCTATATTTTTATAAGCTTTCCAAAATTTTCAGACATAATGGACAAATCCAGCTCTGATGATGTGCATCCATTTACGCAGAGTAGGTTTATTGTGGAGCTGATCCTTCTGTGTAGCCCCAGGTGGTTTTATATTTGCCATAATGAAATTGGACTGCTGTCATTCTTTTCATCTAACTCTTGGCAAGATGGCAAGTATTTTTTTTCCCCAAAATGTCAAACATCCCTTTTTATGTAAGCGCATTTACATAGTGCGGCCGCACAATACAACCAGTTTTCTGCTCTACCAGTGCATTTCTTTGTGACTGTAATGTTCAAAGTAATCTGACATGCACCAGAACAAGTGTTGAATGAGAAACAATGTTCAATGTTATTGCTAAATAACTGAGTACAATGCAGCAGCGCTTTACTGGTGCTTGCAATTTGATAAGCACCCAGTTTAGACCATCTTATATCGACCACAGAGGAGTCTGAGAACAGTAACATACACCAAATAAGTCTGTGAAATACAACGTAAAATAGAATTACATACTGTTCATCAGGGGAGTAAGACCAAAGGCAGCTTGAAAACTATGGTTATTAAGAAGTGTCTCAGCTGAAAAATGCAGTACAGGTGTCACAGCATTTCCTGATCTTTTCATTGAGGTTTTGACAGTGTAATATTTAAGACTCAGACTTTATTATACATCCTCTTAGACCTTTGGAAGACTGCTGCCATTTTGGTTTCAACTAACAGGCATCAACTCAAAATTAATCACAGTTCTACAGTAAAATATGATATTTCTGAGCTCAGGCGTGTATTGCATACACTCAATCCTCAGCAACTGGCCAATATTTGACTTGATACTTATTCATATGAATCTTCTAGGTTGCTTAAAATAACCTTAGTCCATCAGTACCATACACCTATACAAGTTAGTACTATGGCCTGAAAATAATGTATCTCACCATTGTGCTGAGTTTAGATAAAAGGCAATTTTACTCACTACTGAAAAGATAAAATGGGCTGTAGTAATCAGCAGCATGATAGCTTAAAGGGCAAAAGGAGTGCTGAAATATTCTTGCTCATTGCATCTCCAATTAGAGCTATAGTTTTTTAGCCTGGAGTAACAAGCAGGGTTATTCTGTAGTAATACAAAAATTAAAAATTTTGTCTAGAAAAGTTTTCCTTCTCAGAAATACTACATGTCCAGTGGATGTAAACTTACACACTGAGCATTTTTACAACTACTGTACATTAAAGGAATAACAGATTCACATATTACATTTTGATAGATAGAACAAGGCCATGTTTGTCCCACAGGCCAATAAAAAGGCATCAAATAGGGGAAAGGAAGTCACTAAAATAATTTCACAGTTTAGGTTTACAGGAAACTTAAATACATGATTTAAAAAAACAATGAAAAACAAATCTTGGGATGTACAGAACATCATAGGCTGATAATATCCAACATGATGGGACCATTCGAGGATCAGTTTATCTCCTCAGCAGTCTGTTGGTCTATATTTTTCTCACGGTGAAATAATCTACTTATAAAGCTCCATTTATGTTCAAACACCATTTCTGCACATCATTGTACTTTGCTTACATGTTCCTTATTGCTGTAGTCATGGGCACTGGAGTTTATTCCACCATGTATCTTAATCTGTGGCTGAAAACGATCCTTAAAGAACCACAGAAGATGAAAGAGAATTTAAAATTTTTTCCACTGTCAGTATTCTGAAGGAGAATATTTCCCCACAGCAAACACAGCCCACCATCTTCTTCATTAACAAAGTTTTTAATATTTTATGTACAGCCATTCACGGAGGTCTCTGTTCATTTCATTTCTGGACTTCCGTTTATAATAATGTGAGTACATGCGTCGTGGGTGTGTTACTATCTGTATTCAGGCACATGTGCTTATACTCTCTGTTTAGTCATGCAAATTTAGCTATGTTGTGTGTGTGTGTGTGCGCAAGTGAACTTGTTTGTCCAGCTATGAATGTACAGCTGTGCATTTAGCTGAAACGCATTCGGACGTGGGCGGTACTGTGTGTACTTCAGCATACGTAAGAAATTGGGCTGGAGCAGTTCAGTGTTATTGTTTGCGCTTGTGTGATTATGCGTGAGTGTGTCCCCTAAGGCTGTGAATTAAATTGCAGTGTAAAGGCCATGCTTCATGCTGAGGCAGAACACTGATCAACTGTGACGAAGAGATAGATAATGTAAAGCCACTCTTATCCTCTCCTCTCCTCCCTCCCATCATTTACACTGACTCCAGCACTCCTCTCCCTTCTCCTGCTCAGTCTCTCCATCTACACAAACAGCCATCCCACCCATCTCTCTTGTCACCTTCAATACCCCCTTTCCCTTTCTCATTTCCACTCACTTCCTCCCTCCCCTGCTCCTCATCCCCCTTTGTTCATTTCTAAAATGGTCTCTCTTCTCTCCCCTGATCCAACTCTTGCCTCCTCAGTCACTCTTCTCATTTTATGGAGGCCCATCTTTTGTGATGTTTAATCCTGATGACAGATTTCGGGCTTAATCGTTTGCTACCCTAAGCTTGTGAAATGCACAAACTTTTGTATTGTCGTCTTCACCAGTTTTTCCTCATCTTCTCTCTCTTCTCCTCTCTGTGCTGGGGTGATGTTGATGGGACTGAATGCACACTCCTTTGGTTCAAATTCATCCTGTGTCCTCCCTAACACACACTACTTAGCCCACAGTCACAAACAGAAATAGCGACTGTGTAGCCCTGAGCTTAACCCCTCTCCTGCTCACATCAGCTCATTCCTCCTCAGCCCCAGGTTCACATCTCTCTCGCCCTCTCGCTGTCTTCTTGTTTTGCAGAACAAGAGGAGAGAAAGGGGAAGGAGATGCTTCATGCCTGAGAGAGAGAAAAAGAGAGAGAGAGAGAGAGAGAGCGAAGCAACCATTGGGTGAAGTGCTGTGTCGCCGCCGCTTCAGTGGAGGAGAGACGTGTATTCAGCCGCTGAATGAGGACGAAGCGGAGGGAAGGATGAACACACGGGATGAGTGAATGAATGAACGGATCCCGACCTGGGCTTCACATAGAGTACCGGAGCGGTGAGAGGACACAGACAACGTGAGTGTTACTGTTTGTATAAATATAATTGAATGCGCATTTATCACAATTGTAGGAGTTGCTGCGGGTGTGTGTGTGTGTGTGTGACACCAGGCGGTATGTGTGTGTAAGTGTGAGGTGAGGAGCAATCACTTTGACAGTTGCGTTAATTGCAGCGGGCGGTGTCATTTACAGATCGGTGCTGTGCGTGCGTAAAAACGGAGCGCAGAAGCTGTTAGGGCGAGATCAGGCGGACGGTGAGTGACGGAAACTGAACGTTACGCTGCCGGAAAGACCGCCGAGGACACCGGGGGTCTCTCTCGGGTGTGTGCGACACCGCAGAGCCCTTCCCCTGACGGGGAGACGCCTTAAGTCCCGCTCCAAATAAGCATTTCTCCGGCGCAGAGACTCTCTGAGAATGCAGTAGGTGCGTAAACAGGAGCTTGACCGGCGCCGGTGTCCGCTGGAGGGAAACGGTGAATGACATTTACCCAGAGCTGCAGGGCTCCAACCCCGCCGAACGGGGGCTGGGGAAGGGAGGACGAGGCGGGAGGTGAAGGTTGGGGATGGTCAACACACCGGGTCAGGGTGCACAGGAGGAATGGTTAGGGTGCGGTGAACTCTGAGGGTTTGATGACGAAATAACAATGAGGATGGATTAACTGTGGTAATGACAACGATGAGGATGATGTTTAATGTTGTGTGTTGCTGACAAAAAAAGGCTGGGGTGTTTTGATGATGATGCTGTTCATACTAGTTTTGATGATGATGAAAATAGTGGTGATTGTTTGAATGATGATATAACTCATACAGGGGCAGCAGGCGATGATGATGATGAAAATAGTGCCAGTACAAAGTGTAAAAATGCTGCTGTTGTTAATGGTTATGATGATGATAGTTGGTGTGGGAGTTTTGATGGTAATTATTATGATGATGGGAAACTCACTGACAGTTTTGATGATGATCACTTTCATGACCACCGTAATAATAATGATGATGATGGCGAAGGTGGTGTTTCTGTGCTGACGGCATTGAAGGTGATGATGGTGGTAGATCTATCAATGACAATATGGTGATGATAATGGTGTTGATGATAATGATTGACGTTTTCTGATGATGATGATGATTAGCGCAGATAATGGCAACATGATGATGGTTATATGGGAACTTTTTGAACAAAGATAAATAATTAATTAACGATATGTCAGCCTCTCAATAATTCATGGACCCAAGCTGTCTTAGGAAATGTAGGCTAGAAATGAATTTGCATGTCTCCTTCCATTTTTCAGCTTACATCAGCCTCAATAACTCTTTGTATTAAGCAGCTTTGATGCGGTCTCGCTGTTACTGTCCATTGGGCATTTACTGACTACTGAACTAATGCGGGCCATGTCTGCAGGGCAGTGATACATGAGAAAACAGTGCAGACAAAATATGCATGTACAGGTCAGTAATATCTATAGTGTTTTCTGGCATCAAGAGTAAATGATTAAGGAAAATAAAACAGCAGATGGACTAAACTGTTCAAAAGCTGCATTTTAGAGGTCAGCCATAGAAGCAACTTTCTGAGAGACAAGGTTGTTGGTGATTCTGAATCAATTTCCGTTAGAGGTTTAATTTAAAAAACCATCAGATGACGCCCTGCTCTTTATATTTGTGCTCCTAACTAAGTAAGGCACAGCAACAGCATGTTTTGGGCTTCCTTACTGGTCATCCTCTGTTCCCTTATTCATCCTGGGTGATCTGTGACTGTAAATGAAACCAGGTGTCAAGGAATAAAAACACATGCATTTATTCATTATTTTCCAAGTGGCCTAATCCTAGAAACATCAATATTGACATTGAGGTTGTCACATTAATAGTCTCACTCTTGGTATATGTGTTTCGTGTATTCACATAATACATGCTGCCTTCCACCTGCTAAGTACCTGTGCATTTGTGCTGTTGCCAAAGATATCAAAGAATTTCTCTCTTTCTGTCTCTGTCTTCATTTCCCTTCCTGTGACTCTGTCCTCAACTAATCTATTAATGACTTAAACAACACATTCACTAGCCTGCTGGACAAGGCGGTTACCCACATCTTGGTCTCTATTCTTGTCCATGCTAATCTGGTTATGTGTATCTCTGGCACTGGTCTCAAGCTGTCAGTGGTTACCAAACCCAGGGATCCCCCTACTGTCAGCATACTGGCAAGCAGTCCTGTCCCTCCAATGGCTGAGCGGGATAGGAAAGTCCCTCTGGTCATAATCCTCTTCTCTTCTCTCTGCATCCTGTGTGAGTGTTACACGTTGTTAGTCATGTCAGTGGGAGGTTGTTAGCCCTGCAGAGAGATGCCTTGTGTTCTGAATGGAGTGGAGGGGAAAGGTAATCTTGACAATAACAGAAAAGTAGGAAGACAATAAATGAAGAGGAGAAAAGGGGAAGTTGTTGTTATCCTACTTACTTTCATTAGTGATAATGGAGCCAGTGTACAGAATCTGACAGTTTTGTCACTAAAATAATGTGTGAGCATGTACAATTGAAGCATCAATGAAAATGACAATGAAAAATGGGTCAAAAAATGTATTTTCTTAATAATTAATTACTTTTATGTAGTAATTGAAAAGTAATTGAATAACTTTTTGACATAAGTATTTAGAAATTACAATTAATCACTAATTATCAATAACTTGCCCGACACTGCATAGGACACTGTAATGAGTCTGTCCTGTCATAGATAGAAGTGCATGGTTCCTTGAAATCATGCATAATATTCGAACCTCTAAAATATTAACTAGTTGTATTTTATGGCCCCTCTGGGGCTCTCAGGGCCAAAATAGCACCAGAGGGGCTTGACTTTATTGATTGTGAAAGTCATTCTGAAAGTCATTTTGTAAATTACAAATGGAGGCCTCTCCTTCTATGGAGTCCTAAAGTGTCCATTATTCAACTGATAATAAAAGATATATATACATATGACATATAATTCTATAAATAAAATGAATGAATTAATGAATCAAGAAGTTGTAAGCGAAATGAGGAAATAATTTAAATTCAACCTAAAAATGTAATATAAGCATTAGCTTGGCAGGAATGTGAGTTTTTTTACTCAGCAATGAAGAAGGTTAGTTAGCAGTGTGTGACAATGTTACCTAGTTAGCTCATGTTGAACTTCTGGAGCAGAAAATTGTGATTTCTCTAGTTTGAGTTGTATATCTTTCTATTAAAAACATTTGTACTCCATCTCCCTCATCATGTTAGACTACTATTTAATAAGGATAATTTGAGGAGGCATTTTAATCATACTGCTTCCTAAATGTCCCCCCTCAAGGCGGAAAGCATGGCCTTTTGCCTACAGGTTGATTAATTAAGTCACTTTAACAGTAGAATGTGCAGGCAGTGATATATCATACTCTCTATCTCTTCTCCAGCTTTGGTACAAAGTCATTGGCCCATCCTGGTCTATTTATGCAGTGTTTTACATTCATGGACAGCACCCAACAAGCTGTCTCTGGCCCAAACAACACATCTCATATTGGCGCCTCAACACTTACAGTGTTGAGGTACGGTGTATTGGTACAGTGTACTGTGAATAGAAAAGTGGGCTTATACAATCAAACTACAGCATATCAAACCCAAAATGCTTATTGGCAGTACAGGCTTTTGTGAAATTCAGCTACAAAATATGAGACTGTTGGGAAATAAATAGAAAAGCTGAAAATGTGTTTAATATAACGTGACTATGGCAGAGAATATTTTAAAATCAAAATAATGCACCATTCTCCAGTCCAAAGAGAAACTGCTAAAATATCAATAATGGCTTACACAGATGAGTGGAACAATATAGCTTTCAAATATATTCTGGATGAAACACCCTCTGAGTTTAGAAAAGCAATAAAAATGAATAGTGCTGACCTAATATCAGCTGGATTTCCCTCATGGGGGGGCCAAACAAGTTGGTCCTGCCTCTCACATCATTTATTCCACACAGTCCCCAATCACTACCAAAGCATCACTTTGGGAATTCATTTGACATATTTATTGCCAAATGGTGTGATGTCCAAGCTGGGCAAGCAGATTCCATTGCACCATCAGTGATCTCCCTCACACTCTTAGAAAGTCAGAGACAAAGTGGCTAATGATAAACCAAGTCCTTAAAAGAATTTCACACTGAATTTGGTATTTTTCTGTCCTGATATTATGATGAATCGGCAAGCTCGATTCTAGGCAGGACGGCGGGATCTGTTGTCTTGACAACAGTTTGTAAATCACGGGTGGTATTTGAATTCACTAGGTTTATTACATACCATGTATTATCTCATAGTGCTACATATTTAATATAGGGTGAAGTGTGAAGTGACACCTTGCCATCTTCTAATCTAATCTAATCTTCAGATTTTATGTATATCTATGTTTGAATGGAGAAGATTCATGATTCATGATTAGTCAACATAGAACAATCCATAACAGTCGATTCAGAGTCAACTTCTCTCTAATAGGTCTCAATGTAATGCTCCAAAGTGTGAATGGGCTGAATGGAACTTTTTAAGCAAAAGTGATTGTGACTAAACTCCAAAAAGCCTTTTCAGCCTTTCATACCCTCCCATTTCTCACATCATTTGTCAGTGCTTTTTCACTCGTGAATGTGAAGAGGGGTGAATTTCATAACAATGAATTGGCATTTGTTGTGATCCCCCCCCCCCCCCCCCCCTTCCTGGGTCACTTTTGCTGAACAAGAGAAAAAGTGTCAATTTCTGGGTTATGGTGCATTTCAGGCGTACAAGTTTACGAGTCGAAGGGAATCAATCAGTCAGCAAACTATCTTGAGTTAACATTAATGTTACCTCCTAAAAGTTACTGGTCATGTTTAGGGAGATTTTATTTCTTCGTTTGTTTCCATCAATGTAAAGAAGAACCGCATTATATATTATCTTCTTTCACAAAGTCCAATAGTCTACCTAGAAAGAATACACCCAGCTCAGTCCTAATCCTTGTTATATAAACAGTAATCGTATTGGTTTTCCCCTGTCATTGGTTTTCAAAACTGATGAATGCATTTCAGTTAACACTGTAACTGAAAAGCCGTAGCTATTGTTTTACACATAAAGTATCCAATGATAAATGGCTGAAGATTCCTGTAGAGAATCAGTCACAGAGGACCAGTTGTCAGGATGCCTTGACCAGGCTCTCTCATTGATCTGTACAGATAAACAATGATCCAACATGATGGCTCTGTGTCCTCCGAGTCCTTGGGTCAACATTTATTTAGAATCAACATCATACACAAAGCACAGACGCCTTACCAAATCCAAACCTGCAAGTGTAGACGTGTGTACACAGGCACATGCACATATGTCCATATGCACACACTAACACACACAATCACAAAACGAATCACAATCAAAATCTGGGCCTAAAGTTTACATGAAAAATCAGAAAATCTGACAGACATACATTTACAGAGACACACACAACACTGGATGGCACTGTCATCACTGTCATTCTAATAGATGATGTTTAACAATGAGTGGCACATTGATATGCACAGAGGTTTGTCCTGCTGCTGCTAAGAATAGAAAACACTAGAGTGAAGGAGAGCCATTTGTTTTATGAGTAAGCTCAGCGTATGGCACAGGGTGCGTGTGAGCGGTAGTAACCGTGTCTGTGAATCAGTCTGTCTCTGTGCCTGTCACTTTGCAGGTGTCCGTCTGTGTGCGTATGTGTGCGGCATGACTCACAGGGCAGACTGTCCAGGAGATGTTATCATGGTTGTTGCCGTTGTTATCTTAGATTACATTTTTGGGATGACTGCATCCTTGGCAGCATGAAAATGTGCTAAGTGGAGAATAATAAGGAGGCTATGATGTAAAGAGAGAAAAAAAACTGTTTCTGTTCTTTTCTTAGCACAGCTCTTGGGCTAGAGTCAACTCAATCTGCTCTTGAATTCATGAATGTCAAGGAAGATAGAAAATGCACAATGGCAGATGTATCCAATCAACTGTGAAAATGTACACAGATGAAAAACACTTTGACCTTTAAAACTTTGCTGAAAGGATAGTCCTGAGTAGGCAGAATGCGAAATGGCCAGTTGTAGAAAGCTGTGTGTATGTGTGTATAAAGGAAAAATGTGAAGAAATAAGCAAGACTCTTTGGAGGGACTACTGATTGTCAAAGGGTTAGATAAAGCACTTGTTTAAGTATGGATTTATGTCCCGACTGTTTTCTTTCTCTGTGTATCTGGCTCTCTCAAAATGATCCCTCCCCTGTCCACCCTGTTATTTCTCTCTCTTTCCCTCTCCACCCTGTTTCTACTGCTTTCACTCTTTAATTTTCACCTTCCATCCTGTCGCCTTGTCTGTCTTGCTCCCTCTCTTTCCTCCCAAAGTTCAACTCTTGCCTGTTCTTCTCTGTCCATAAGCAGGCACACATTTCAGCTGCTCCCTTCCAATTAGTTTTCATGCTGAAATGTCAGCCTACAGTTTAGGTGGAAAGCAACTTTAACAGGGAATGAGTCCAAATTCTGAAAATGAAAACTGTCCGATTGCCTTGGCTGAGTCTAAAACAAATGGCTCCATCACCACATTAGATTTCAGAGCAGCATTCCACAAGTGCATGAGATGACGACGACAGTGTAATGATGAGCCAAAATATTCTAGTGGCAGGCTTTAAACTGAAACAATGTTCTGAAAGCTGCTACAGGCTCTGCAGGGCGTATGGAGTAATTGTATTTCTCTTTCTATCCTTCCTCCTGCCTCTTTCACTTACCTCTGCTATCATCATTTCACTCATCAGGTTCACTGCCCTTTATAGCCACCTGTCTCTTTCTGTCTTGCCTGCCTCATCTGTGTTTTCCCAGGTCGTCCCATTACGCTCTCCTCACCTTTTGCTCTCTTCCATCTCCTGTCTGCCATTCCACACCTGAGTTGTTTACTACCTTTGCTTCTCCCTGGCCCGATTTCTATCTGTGGTTTCTCCCATATGTCCTTATTACTGTCTGTTTTACTGCCTCACTCAACTTCAACTTTTAATCATTCGAGATCCTTCTCTGCCCTGCCCCATAACACTTTATCTTACATTTCCTAATTCACTCATCCATTTCACTTTAGTCTTCTCTCCTCTGGTACTTTCAGTCCATCTCTTACCCAACCTCTTCCTCTTTTCAGTTGTACGTGATCTGTCACAGCAGCATAAACCCAAACCTGGTTTACATAATCTGATTAGAATCCACACACACATACACAGTAGCTGTCCAGTCATGTTGCATGCCTGACTGCGGGTGTTTTAGCATGCAATGTGTGTGTATGAGATTGTGTGCACAAGGGTACATGCCTGTGTGATCGTGAAATCTTGAAAGTGTTAGTTTTAGTTGTGTGGAGGAAGTATTGTTAAGTCTGGCGATTTCATCATTGGATAAAAGAAGGGATAAGGATCAGACTGGAAAACAATAAAAATTGAAATGTAACAGGAGTGGACAGCAAGAGCTCTTAAATACCCATAATCCACTCTGTGTCATGCTATTGCCCCTCTTATATACACCCAAATCACAGCTTTTTCTCTATTCTGTCTTTTTTTCACACTCAATATTTCCATGGTTTGTCTTTGTGTGTGTTTATGTTCAGTGTCAGGCCCCACAGACCTCCGTGTAACTGATTTCAAAAGGACACAGGTGCCAGCATGAATCTGAAAATAAGGCCACTTGTTATCTTTTCTTGTGCTCCCTGAACATATTGTTCTCCTTTGAAAATACATTCCTGTTATAGAGCGTTTTTGCTGCCACTCTGTGCTGCTCTTGTGAAATGAAAAAAGCCCTGTGGGGTTTTATTATACTGGAAAGCATTGAGCTAATGAAAGACTCGCTTCTATTTAACTTCATTATTTTCGCCAGAACTCTGTCGCTCCCATTTCCTGAACACAAACAAATCAAAAGCAGCAGTGTTATCCATCTGCTAAGTTATCAAACTGGACTGCTTCTTGGCATCTCTGACGGGACCACACACACACACACACCCACACACACACCCACACACACACCCACACCCACACACACACACACACACACACACACACACTTCCTTTTGGCAGTCAGCTAAGGGAGCAGTAATTTCTCACCACCACAGAGGTATTTACATTTGAAATTAAAGAAATGGAGGAAAGAGAGAGCAGGGGAGTGCCGGTCCTTTATGAATATGGCTGAGCATTGAGCCAAAGGAGTTGCAAAGTGCACAAATATCTTATCTGGAGAGTAGTGACAAAGCAGTGGAGATGGAAGGAGACTGAAAATAAGATCAGGAAAAAATAGAGTGAGGGGGAGGAGAGATGAGGGGGAAACATCAGAGGCTACTATATGAAATAATGCATGATATGATTTATCTATAAATGCAATGCATTGCTGCACTGTGTGTTAAACCAGTGAGTCACAACCTTCTCGTCTTTTGACCTGTAGCTCCATATTCTGAAGAGTTTCCTTTAAATTGCTGAGATGTTTAATTTAAATTTTTTTCTCCCCAAAACAGCCAACATTTTACATAGCAACAAAGTTCAGGAGCATGTTAGGCTACTTCTACTTTTTATGTTCTAAGCTAGTTTTTGATCAAAAATATTGGTCTTTCTCTTAAGTAGGATTTTGGATAATGGACTTTTACTTTGCTCTTCAAGTACTTTGCCAAAGTATAGCATCTGTGGTCTCTTTCCGTCTCCATTCCTGCGGGAGCACATGCCCCCTTTCATTTGTAAATTGCTTTTTCCCATGATGCTGTCTCTGTTATTTACCTTGTACTTGCAGATTCATGAACAAGTCGACTTGGCTAAAACCACTGTTCCTGAAGCTTTACTCATAAAGTGATCACTAGTCCCCTCAAATCTTGATTTCTTTTTTCGGTTTGCACTCACTTGCAACACGCCAGTTAGGCTGAACACCTGAGCTGCAGAAAATGGCTATGACATCAAAATGGAGCAAAGCTTTGAGTGGAGGTGTAAAGGCAAAGGCATCCAGGGAGAGTGTGTATGCTGTGATGGCTCTTAGTTGAGAGCCTCGTGTGAGTTCATGTGTGTGCCATCAAAGCCCCCACAGCAGAAAAATAACACTTAAATGAACAGCCTGTGCAAATGTGTTTTGTATACATCTGTGTATGTGGCTGTGTCACCAAATCATTGTAGCAAAAGAAAAAAAAAAAAAAAATCCACGAGTGAACGAACAGTAAAAGACATACGGTATGGTGAGTTGTTGTGGGTATGTTAAGTTTAAATGTTCACTTTCAGTGTTCTTATGCATTTATTTATGCATGATAAGCGTGTGGGTGTTTGTGCGTATATGTGTGTCTGTTTTTGTGTGTGCACACTTTAGCTTGCAAGCTCCCCCAGGCTCTGCGCTATTCTCTCTGTGTGTGACTTTAGCCATGGAGGGAAGTCTGAGCACCATGCTGCCAGCATCTCTCAGCATCACACACACACACACACACACACACACACACACACACAGGCAAAAAACAAACAAATGGAGCCTGGCAGATACTGTGCTGCATATGAACATCTGCAACATGACTTGAGTTCAGGGAGTGATGGGAGTAGATGTGTGTGTGCATGAACCAAACATATCCATGACTTCATATCCATAGAAAACTAGCAGACGATGATGGTGATTGTGTGTTGCGTAACACCATACGGGTAATATGCATTATGGGATTGCATACATTATATTATGGGGATTATCTAAAGATAGAATTACATATTTATCAGAGTGCCAGGGTCATTTAGAAAGAGGCTTACAATCTCACATGTTATAGTCTACAGCTGTGTGAGGAAATTACACACTTTCTATTTATCTTATAGCCTCATTAGGATTCCCAAAACACTTCAATATTACATGTCACATCAAACCTATTACATGCATGCATAATGCATGCACGCATCCTCACATCATAGGTGGGGATTAAATTTCAGTGAGTTACAATCGTGATCAAACATCACCTGTTAGGATACATTACATTACATTGCTTAGTTCACCCCATTTATATCAATATTGAAAACACCTCTCAGTAAAACTGAGTGTGTGTTGGTCTACTGTATATCTCATATTGAATTCAACGTTAACTTATTCATTTTTGACAGTTTTACACACAAGACCTCTCTGGGATGAATTTAACACACTCACATTCTCCGAGGGTCTTCCTCCTCTGACTGGGTCCATCCTGTTATTTTTTCCCCTCTCATCCCTGATTATGTCTTCATAAAGGCAGTGTAGTTATTAACCTCTCGTCCTACGGCCATGTTCATTACCTTAATTTTCTAATGTGGAGTAATAATCTAGAGGTAGAATGAAACATTCATACACACTTCACCATTCATCTGTCTGCTGATATGCCACCAAACCTCTTTGGCCTGTACAGCCTAAAGGCCCCACTGACACTTTTCTCATTTCCTCTTCTGTATCCTTCCACCATTACTCTTTTCTCTTCTGCTTTGCTTTTTTCTCTTCTTCTCCATGCCCTCTCTGTTTTTTCCATGCATATCCTTCCGTATCTTTCCTTTTCCTTTGAAAATCCTCCCCTCCCTATTCATCACTTTGCTTCTCTTCTCTGCATTTACCAGCATGACAATCTGTTGCTTGCTTGGATACCAATTGCTGCTTCAAACATGCTTTTAGATGGATCAAAGTAGACACTAAACATTAATACACACACATATGCAGGTACGCACATGTACAGCCATCACATGCATCCAGCTCCACATCCTCACAATAAGCCTGCTGCCAATTACTGACTTCAAAGACTGAATAAATGTTGTGCACTGTTACATCTGAATATTCACATGCACACCCACGCACTTCCTAACCCAACCATTCATTTTACACAAATACGAGTACACAGTTAACATGCATATACATAGAAAATGTATGAAGATGGAAATAGGATAATTAGGACAAACCCATGTGTGTGCAGTGGAGTGTGGGTCTGGCTGTGTAATGGATGCTTGTTATTCTGATCTCCTGGTTGAGTAGGATGTTGGGCGAGTCGAAAGCTTCAAAAGCTCTTTCATGCCCACCTCAGTTTGGTCACATCGACCTTTGGGTCTGTGGATCAATTGACCAGCTTTTATTTGGTCCTTTGGGGAAGACGATCTAACTAATGAAACTGCTGAAGGTTGTTGGAAACATGCTCACATGCAGAAGAAATTGTAAAGGAAAAGCCATTTAGCAATTTAGCAATAGTTGGCCAGCCACCAATCATCAAATAACCAGACAGAAAATGTTTTCATTTTCTTCTGCACTGAAACACATTTTAATAAATTATACTTTTGTACCTAATATAACCTTTTGGTATTTTAAATCAATATCCCTGTTTCTTTGACATTATTAATTTTAAAGTAGGTACAAATGATTTTTGCAAAAAAAAAAAAAAAAAAAGTTCTCACTGCTTTCATAGATTTTTTTTTTTTTTGGTACCTCTTAGGAACAGCAAAACAAGCTGTTCTCATATCTCATATTCTCATAATTCGATGAATTTGAATCATTCCAGGTCTGATTTGCACTTTGCTCTTGTACAGAAGGTGTGAGCTTTTTAGCTGAAAAAAGTTGCCTGTTGAGGCCAAAAATGAATGAGACTGAGGGAAAACATCCAAGCTTTTATGTATTACTCTCAACATATTCATTTTATCCTTTGCTACTTTGAAATAAGAATAGTTCCGCTCTACTCCTCTTCAAGGTGGATTTTGAAGACTTTACTTGAACATAAAACCTGAAACTTGCTTCCATGATCCCTTAAGGTTAACATTTTGCCAGCTTTATAATCTTTTTTTTTTTTTTGGGGGGGGGGGGTTGGTCAAATTTACATGATTGGAAAAACAGCAATTTTCTAAAGCCTCAGCTTGTTGTTTTCAAGGACAGAAAAGTGCTCTGATCTTCAACTTTCAAAGGCACCTGAATCAAACATGGAGGTCTTTTTGCCTTGGCTTGCAGCCGGAGTACTTCTACATAGATTGACAAAAAATAACTAAAGAAGAGGTGATCACATGTTCAGGTTACTGATATCCCTGGTTATCTCCGGTAGGTTTTTTGGAACAGAATAGCAACCTGACTGTTAGATAGGAAGTCACCGTCAAAGTTAAAATAAACTTTGTGGTTCTTGAAGTTGCTTTCACAGAACTGTCACAGAGAGAAAATGAGTCACAGTGACACATAAAGGAGCTGACAAGTAGGACTACCCTGCTCTGGTGCATCACATAAGTTTGATACCTTGCTCATTTGCCCAATAACTCTAAATCTTGAGGTAGTAGAAGTTTTTACTTAATCATTTGCTCCAGTCACATTAAGGGGCTTTAAACTGGCCAGCTTTCCAATTACAACCCCACTCATGTTCTTCTAACCCTGCTGCTTCCTCAGTCCCCTCAGAGCTGTTTTACCAGGAGCTGTTTGTCAAAAGCAGCAGTCTAATTCATTTTTTAAAAGAGAAATGACAGGCAGGCAGAAATTTGATTTCTCTCTGATTTACTCTGAAGCTGTATGTACACATAGTGTGTGTCTTTATTGACCTCCTTCCCTCATTCCTGTCAGATGGTGTCCCAGTTAAATACAAGAAAACAGTATTGATCCAAAGATAGAAAAGCAGCTGGGGAGCCAGGACTAAACTCATTTCACTGAGGATTACCCATTTCTCTTGTCTCCGTCTCGCTCTGGGCTTCTCATTCTGTCTCTCTCACTCACACACACACACACACACATACACGATCAACCTCTTTCCTCACACTCAATAATAATAACGTTAAAGACTTTTGTATCTCATTAATCACCATGGCAACAGTTTTGGACCTACTTTCTACATTGTCTTTCTTTGTTTAACTCTTGCTCACCCACTCTCTCTGTCTCTCTTACCCACACACACACACACACACACAGGCTGCTTTCATTCCCTTAAACTACCCATCCCTGTATATACTGTGTAGTATTGATTATTATTAGATATATTGGAGATATAGTGCTTATGCATCCCCACTTTTGCTTAGAATTTGTTACTGCAGGTTGTATGTTAATATATGCATGTGTTTATGTGTATGTGTGTGTGTGTGAGCAGTAATGAGACCTAGTGAGTGTGTGGAAACAATGGGGAAAAAAAAATTAGTGAGTGTCTGCTAGGAGCTATAGCACGTGTGTAACCCCCTGAGGGCAGAGAAACATTGCCACCAGAGCAGTGCTGCATCCTTTATGTGTGTGTGCTTCAGGGGCCTCTGCATTACTCGGTCTTATGGACGGGAGTTGTATGTTGTATAAATGTGGAATTTAATAGTATGTGTGTGTCTTTCTACTATGAAGCAGGTGCAAACAGCTCAAGATGTCTTTGAGGAGAGCAGATGGGAAATTAAATGTTACTGGAGTCTTTGCCACATGATTCTTTTATAGTGCGTGTGTGTGTTTTTGTGTAGGATTGTGTAAATATGTGAAGTTGTCACCCTGAAGGGGTTGTATAAACACCATTTCAACAGCCAAAGCACAAAACAAGTAGGCAACGTGCACTACCAATGTTACACTCAGGTATTATTTAATGAATCACCATGTTCTTCTGTTCTTTCAGGTACAGTTATTTATTTCCAAACTATTAGTCTGACCTTAAAGCTGGACTAAGCATTATTTTTATATTGAAAACCTACTTGTCTCATCAATCAAAATCACAAACTTTGGCTGCAAATAATCGTCACCTAACCCCACTTTATTATAAAGAGATTGTAAATTCAGCCTATTGTAATTATGAACACTTCTTGGCAGTGGCTCTGGCAGGATTGTATTTCATCCTTTGTGCAAGAACTGCCAGCGCTGTAGGCTGCTGTTGAGTGTCCCACACATGCACAATGTTGGCTACTTGAGTAAGCAAGAGAGCGAGGAATCAATTAATGTTTTTAACATTTTTGTCACAGTAAAAGTCCACCGCAAAGCTCTAATTAGCTGCCAAACATATTTAAAGACCAACCAACAAGCCTAAACAATGACTTTCAGCAAAATTATAGGATATGATATAATGTAAAAATGCTACGGACACTCACCAGATGCTCTCATTTATATAGATACAACATAAAAAATCTATGAACAGTGCTTACAGCATAACCACTGCAGGTGCTATTGCTTCTTATCTCAGTACATTGAAAGAATGGGAATAAACCGTCACTCTTTCTGGCCCCATACGCGTTTTTCTTCATTTGAGACGGATGACGTTTGGGCCCTCAGGCGTTCTTCGAGACTGAGGTGATCATTTAGAAGACCTGTGTGCTGAAACATCATCTGTCTATCTCTGAACACTGTGTGTACAGCAGCCCCTCAGTTTTGGGGTCATTTTGGCAAGAAGCCATCAGCTCTGCTGCTTTGACAGTCAGGAGGATGATATGTGTTAGAGAGAGTTGTAGTTGCTAAGTGTTGTTGGGTTGTGGAAGTTACTTCTCCCTCTTGGCAGTGGACTGGCCGCTATATAAAGGTTGTGGTATTTTTTTTCAGCTCTTGGGTCCAATTTAACATCAAAGGACCGAGGTTGTACCGATCTGTCTTGTTAGTTTTGTCATCTTTTGTGGCTTTCTTTCCAATAGTTTATACTTAGATCCCCCTTCCCTCAGAGTTGCGGGGATTCAATGTTGAAACTTGGATGATTTCCACCATAGAGTTTGGAGCCTATGTCCTCAGGTTGAAAATTGGTTGAGATGCTTTCTTGCTGCACCAGACTGAAAGACATTAGATCAAAGTATTTCGGAAGTTGCTAGGTGGGGAGGGGCGATATTGCTCTCAGCAGGGGTTGAGGATTAGAGAGTCAGCCACAATCTATAACAATTCCAGAGTGGTCTTGTTATGGTTGAATATCATTCATGTTTTCCAATTTTGCTGACTCACAACCTTGAACAAGTTCTTGGATGTGACCTTTGAAAACTGGGCTAACTGAACCGTACATTCATAATTTTCTGATAATTTTTTGTGTAACATTTGCACATAAAACCACAATAAATACCTGCAGAGGAATTACCTGGCAACTCTTGGACCAATTCAGTTATTTATTGGAATCTTTTCGTTTTCCGTATTGACAGCCTATATTGACGTGTTGTATATGAAGTAAGTGATGTCATGGTTTTTTCTCTGGCTGTGCTGCTGACAGCATGACAGAACTGGCATATTTGGTGCGTAAGGCATGATCTCCAGCCTCCTTTTGATGACCTCTGGCAGGGCAATGAACACAGCTCAGAAAGTCTGGCATTCTGACATCCTGTATGCTCTTCAGAGAACCAGGATAAGCAAATTAAAATGTCTCACTAAAACACATAAGTCTGTGATTAGAAAGCAGTGTCAGGCAGCTCAGCCTTCTATTCTTATTGAAGTAAAGTTATCAATGCTTAGAGTCAGAACTGTCATTTGCTGGCACAAAGCAGGCAAGTGGGAGGAGGTGCTGAATGGTGCCACTGGAAAGAGAAAAGGGCTTAGAGGAAATATCTAACAGCTCCACTTGCTGTTACTATATTGCCACTACTACATTTGCACTCTCCCTTCACATGTAACACCCCTCTTGAGTCCTGGGAGTCCTGTGGCTATGGTATTAACGGATTTGGAGTTATATAAGAAGCCACTAACTTCAGTAAAGAAACACTGCCCTTCCCCTTTCCTCTTAAGTTATCATGGGGTGGATTGGTGTCGAGTTTGGCTGACCCCAGACAGAGCCTGCTTATAACCTGCTGTTGGGTTTGTCAAGGGTTTGTGAAGCACCACTTCACTGGGCATTAGCAAAGCATGCTAACACAATGCACTGTTCGCACTTTCCATTCCAAAAATACATATGATGATATGATGATTGACAACCTTGTGCTAAAAAAAAAATAATCTGTTAATGCTAGTTTGGCTTGCTAATGCTCTCGATACAGAATTAGAGTCTTCCTCTGGATTCATGGCAGCTTTCTGCCATTCAGCTTTCTCATGAAGGGTAAGAATAGAACATGACAGCACACATGTCTGTACACCAAGTATGCAGATAAAACCAGGAAGCATTTAGTACAACAGCATACTGCTCACATTAAATGCATTTATGCATGTTTATTAGCAAAAATTACAATTTCAACATTAAATCTGCACACTCTTGATAGTACTGCAACATGTATGTATTTGCAGTATATGGACCTGGGTGGATGTGGAGACTTCTCTCAAAAAACAAAAAAAAACAAAAAAAACAAAAACAAAAGCTAAGTCAATTTCTGCAGTTGAAAAGTAAAAGCATTTGGCTTATAAAACGAGTTGCAGGTGATTAGGCAATAACAAAGCAAGGTATTTTATTTCAGGTGGGTATGGAACAAGAAGGAGCAGCAACAGAAGCCATAGGTGAAACACCTTCAACTTCGCAGCCATTGAAGTAACTCCTTTAACTGTTATCAGCAAGGCTGTTTTTAACAAATCTAGCAGGGCTGAGTTTCCGGCTCCTAAATTAATTCTCAAAACTGCAATATGGCCAAGTGTGAGCAAGAGCTGTCAAAATAATCACAATATAAATTTGTTTCATATTGTTCATTGAGTGAAATCTTTGAGATTGTCTCTTCAATACCTTTTATAAATACCTGGTGTGCAGCCAGTCTGTTTGTGCGTGTTTGTCTGTGAGTGCACATAGGTTATTGACTCTCAGTCTGTTTACAATGCAGACAGCCAAATGGGCAGTCAACTGCAACAGTGAGTCACTCAGTCACCCTCGACTCAATGCTGTGCTCTTTAGACAAGACTGCAGCTCACTGTGAGGTGTGACTGTGTGTAGATGTGTGTGTTTGTGTTGTGTATGTAGTCTTGTATTTTAGGTTTCCGCAATGTTTTAGTGTCATAAAAAAAAAAAGAACTATTTGTTTTTGTTTCAGTCCCTGTGCCGCATTAACTGTGTGTTTGCATTGGCAATCCTTACACTGCATGTGTAAGGACGGTTTGTAGTGTTTGTGTACGTTTGTGTTTGTATGTGTGTGCTGCATGCGCCCGTTTTGAAAGCAAACTCTTTCTGTTTGACCTTTGGAATTCCCTTGGTTCGTCGCAGACCACTGCATTGCCATAGATCTGCACACACCATTTATTTTGTGTGTGTATGCTGCACAGACACTGAGATAACCTGAATGAGATGCGGAGAGTGAGAAACTTCCTAAATGTTAAACTCTGAAGCAGAATTTGCATGGTTTTAGATATTATTCATGTATAATTTAAAGGATTTCATGAGTTGAATTAAACGAAAAGAGTAAAGGGGCTGAAGATGCAGGGCGGAAAAAGGAGACAGAAGTAAAGATGGTGAGCTCAGAACCTGCAGGTCAAAAGTTATTTACACAGTTTTAAAGAAATAACCCTTTATTTTCTTGCTGATGTTGAATATTTGGTGGTTTTCAAATTGCATTCATATGCATATGGATCAAGGCTCAGATCAATATCTGAATGATTGCATTTGCTGACAGGATCAATAATAAATACACAAGAAGGTTACTGGAATGCATTCCCAAAGGGGGTGAAGTGAGTTAGATTCAAATCCTTCTGGTATGATTGGGTCAGAATAATTTAGCTTCTTTTGATTAGTTGCTGTTGTTACGCTTCTTTCTTTGGTTTCTTTTTTAGTCCTTTCTTCAGCATGTTCTTTCTGTCCTGATGTGATCATTTAGAAACAGAGTTTTGATATGCAACAATGATCCCCTGGCTGGGAATCAAATGTTTCAGTTATGATCTACTTCCCAGCCATAAAGTTAAATTCTTCACGCAATATATTTTATTAAGAGTCACTTTCTTGGTCCCAAATCATTAAACATGGGGGCTAATTCCAGTGTTGACATAATTGGTTTTGCAGATCACGACTTACCAACCATCTAATTTGTATGTATGTTCCAAAGATGCTGATGTGTGCAGATGGTGCCGTTTTATTGGAGTTTATAGAAATGAATAGAGCTTGAAAGCAGGAGACAAAGGGATGAGGAGGTGTGATGTGTGGGAAGAAATATACAAAAATGGGCAGTTGAAGAAGAAAAATGAAATGCCATGGAGGAGTCCAATTGTCATAAAGGGAAGTGACGAAAAACAATCAATGAATGGTAGGTGGAAATGAATGAGGTGGGTCAGGGAGGGAAGGGTGGATGTGAACTGATGACAGCAGGAGAAAGATGTGGGAAAAATAGGAAAGGAGTGATAAAGGGAGGAATACAGTCTGACCGACCTCTTCACATCTGTCATCCTGTGTAAAGTTATTATGGGGCGAGAGAACAAACAACAGCAAATTTGAAAAATTGAGATTAAAGAAGCATAGAATGGTAATATGCATCAAAATATCAGAGAGAGAGAGTAAACAAGTGACATGAAAATGAAAGTCATGAGAAATGGTGGAGAAACGCGGGAGAGATAAAACTGGCATCAGGAAGACAAGCGTGACAGCTACTGAGAGAGAAAACGAAGGAAAAACGTACAGGTGTCGAGATAAATGGAAATTCCATTCAGTAAGAGAAAAATGGATAGCCGTTTTAAAGATCTATGTGATGGACATAAACATACACACGTATTTCCTTACGTCATTGTGCGTGTCGTCAGGACCAAGTACATATTTTGACTCCTAGCGTTCATTGTGCTTTGACCTTGCTCCGCTCTGCTCATCAGCGCCATATGAGAGCCGGAGACATGCTGTGTCATCTAATGACACTTGAGAAAGGTCAACATCAGGGGCTGAAGCATCAATCTCTCAACTTTGACTGAGAGCACATTCTACAAAAAGAGCAGATTTTACATGCCGCATTATAAACATGCTTATATGCGAGATAGGTATGTCTTCTACTAGGCATTATAACATCGTGTCAACTGGCCACTTACTGCCTTTACACACACATGCATGCGCATTAGTCTGCTCCGTATCTGTAATCCACTGCACCAGTAGACACCTGTCTTCAGTGTTGAGTCTAAAATTGGAAAATGATGGAGGTGAATCTCAAGTAGCTTGTATATTACATCCTATGCAACATTTAGTCCTGGAACAGCAATATGATTGAACAAAAGCCATTCTAGCCGGGAGAAGTGGGGCCTAGTGGTTAATAAGGTGAGGCTGTGGCCGCAAGATTGTCAGTTTGAATCCTAGGAAGGGCTGATAGACGCACATGCATACACACAAAGGCACACACACACACATTTTGTCTTCCTTTAGCAGCTGCTATCATCCTGCCCTTGAACAAGACACTAAAGTCCTAACCAAGGCCGACAATGCAAAACAGTGAGGGTAAAGCTAAGTGAACAAAAGCAGCTGTGCTTAATCAACCTTCTCCTCTGGAAGGTTAAAGTAATAACAGCAGACATTTTTATGAAGATGTCCCTTTTGCTGCCCTGACCTCACCGATATAATAATAAATGATATATCCATATATTTGGCGAACAGAACAGAATGCAGTACTAATTGGTGGTGTAGGCAAAGAGCAAGTAATGTTTTACTATTGCTACATAGCCAACATAAGCATCTATTCATTTTTGGATTTTGTTTTTCTTTGGGGGCCTGGCTTCTGGCTGAATTAGATAGGAAAGCTTGAAGAGTGAAAAGAAATGGGGAAGATAGAGTGGGGGGTGACACCGAGCTGGCGTCGCCAATGAAGACCTTGTGGCCTTCAGTTCTTGGGTTTCACCGTCTATCCACTACTAAAGGTTAACAGTTAAGCATCAGATTTTACTGTTCTATGCGTCAAGGATTTATTTTCTTCTGCTGATGTGGGCCTGCTAACAAATGGGCTCTGGCCGCCATCACCCTGTTTCATCACTTTGTGATTGTGGCTTACTCTGGTCTACAGTCTGCCAGAAGACATAGTGCTGCTCACACAACATAACATAAGCTCCTCTTTAATAAAGACAAAGCTCGTCTGAAGCACCACCTGCTCCTGAGAAGAAAGCACGTCACAGGGAAAACTTACAAGTAGCCCCTTTAATACACTGATATAAATAATCTATGTGCTTTGCTGTTTTGTACAAACACACACGACACTATGCAGGATGAGCACAAAGTACACTGCTCAGTCCCAGGACATAGTTTATGTTGATGCCCAAGGGTTGGTCAGATCACGATAGTACAACACTGAGAGGTGTAACAAACATTTGGCTGACAGTGAGACACAACAACTGGTTCCTGAGTAATCCTCACTCAAACAGTGGAGACAGGGGGGTAACTTTCTGCTGAGACCGAGCAAGCAAAATGTCTTCCGTGGCCTTAATACTTAATTTGTTTGCATTCCACTATCTACTTTGTGTAGTTTTACTGCCAGTGACAATATATAACCAGCTATGATAGCAGCTGGCTTCCACTTTATGACTAGGTGTAAAGGTAGCTACTGTGTCACAACTACCACAGACGCAGGTTTTATGTCTCTACCTGTCAGCAATCATCGCTGAGCACGTATGTAAAATCAACGTGCATCACCCTGTTAGATGGATTAAACACACATCATGCTGTACATTAAATATTCTTTTACAACAGCTGCAAAATGATTTTTATTGGAAGGGAGTGTCTAGTTAACATTAGCAAATTAATTTCACAATGCCGAAAGAAGAGAGAGAGTTTCCGCACTGAAGGATTGACAAGTGACCATGGGAAGTATAGTGTGGAGACACTGCAAAATGAGGAATGTCACAGTCACCACATGGGTGTTCATGTTCTCTCAAATGTCTGCATTTAATATTTCATTGCTTGTAATTGAACGCAGGACTCCATTGGAAGCTCCAGAGACTCATAGATTTTACTGTGGGGCAACGGCAAAGTGACACTGAGGAGATTTGTTAGAGAGCTGTGAGAGAGGAGGGCATCTGCATCTTAATTGATCTGAGGGTGGAATTTTTTTTTTTCCAAATGTGACTATAAATAAATAATTCATCCATACAAATATATGTGCATATTAGTAGTCGCATGGTGCCTTTGTGAGATATTGTAATTACTGTAAAGTATCTACCCTGTTGTATGGATTGTGACTTTGAGTGCTTCCCCAACTCAAGATCAAACCTGCGTGATCCTGAGTTTTTTGTGGACGTGGAGGCGTGTATTTTTGTTGTGTGTGTTTGTGTGTGTCTGTCAGGATGTGTGGTCCCCTGCAGCCAAGCCAGATGGTGGTGTCAAGTGCCGACCACTGAAATTGAGTGCTCTGACATCACCCTGCCACAGTCGCACTCGGTTTGCGGTTTGCGTGTATGCTAATTTGTATGACAGATCAATCAGATGGCCAGGGTGACTTCAGGGCCGTCCACACCTATTTGTAAGAGTCTCTGCCTTAACTTTCCAACACTCATTTTATCTGTAAGTCTCTCTCTCTCTTTGTCTCTCTGCAGCAGAGGGGTAGTTTCACCCATGGATGCACACACTCAGTGAGCGTGCTCAGCATAATGAACGAACACACACGTACACGCATACGCTCAGGCAGCAGTAGTAATTAACAGATAACTGCAAGAAGCCATTATCGTTACATGAACGAGGTGGGATCAAACGCTCCCACCAACATAATGGACAATTAGTCTTTGCACCGTCAAGTGTCCAACACAAAAGTCCCAACAACTGGACCTGCAATGATGTTACTGTGTCTCTGACTGAGCATTTACAGCCTTGTCTCACAAAGGAAACAGTAATGTGTATTTTGGATGGGGTCATTTGTAAAAAAAAAAAAATATAGACTTAACTGTAATTTCTCCTTTTCTTCTTCTGGAGTCTTTTGAGACATTACCACTGATTATATTTATCAGAAGAAATGGAAAAGATTTTTCCCATGAAAGTTCACTGCAAGACATAAGAGGACATAGAGAAGAAAGGTGATGGTTTTGAAAAGGCAATTTTGCTCACATTCTCAGTTCTGGGTAAATGATGTAATAGAGAAATCTTTTCAGTTCATGAATAATCGGATGGATGAATTGTGTTCAGGTTTTGCCATAAAGACAATACAGTTGAGTTATAAATGCCCACTTTCGGGAAGAGAAGCGTCTGAACAATTTTCTTTTCAGAATCTAACACCTCTTGCTCCAGGGAAACATTCTTGGGCTTTTGCTGTTAACTGAGTTCAACAGCTAGTGACTAAATCTGTTTTTGTGGTTTGTTGCTGGATAGGTGGTGTACCATGGGGGTTTAGAGAATGGTAAATGGGAGCTAAACGACTTGGAGTCAGCAAACACAACAGTGAACTCAAAAGATGCTTAAATTGACACCTTTTGGATTATATGATTATTGCTGCTGTCACCTCACAGCACAATGAAAATCTTTGGACCATCTCTGATGCCTGTGACAGAGTCAGGAACATGTTCATGCAGCACAATTAGAAAGACTTCAATGACCACTTGCAGAGATAGTCTTTATTTCAGATTCTAAATTGGGCTGATTATCTTTTCCTTTCCACCTGATTTACTTTACTCTCTTGTGGTCTCTCCTCCCCCTACTAATCTAGTCCAAGCTAATGTTGCCACCATCAAAACTATGGTTAAACAGCCTTGCATGGCTGGTGCTGAAATTGATCCCTCAGCAAAATATTTGCATGGATCTGTTTCTCTATTTTTTTAATCTCCAAAATTCCAGACAGTAACAACAGAACATGTGGATTATATGTGGCATTGCATGATGTATATTTCACTCTACAGATGATTTTTGGGTTTAAGGATTCCTTTCGTGCAGGATCTAGCATCTTACCAGAGCTTTATATATGCCTGAAGACTCTGTGTGTTCCTGTGCTTGTGTGCATGTAGGATTTTTATTCCACCTCAAGGTTAAAATGGAAATCCACGCCATCCATATTAGTCTGGCTATATATCTCCTGCTCCGGACTTATTTTTTATTACACTCCCTCATTTCCTCTGCTGACTGCTGCATCTGATGCACCCTCCATCCCCTTTTTGGTAGTCATGTCATAAATTTAAACTGTTGTTGTCTAATCTCCTCTTCTCTACTCTCACAGTCTCATTCTCTATCGATTGTGGCTTCTGTTAATTAACAGAATTTATTGTTAAGTAGTCAAACTCTGATTACCTTGTTCTAGTCGAAGAAACACAGACTCTCACACAGGAGGTCAGAATAATCAGCTTGTACTCAGACCACACCTCTTCGCCTTTGCACAAATTAATTTGAGTTACATTGCAGCAATAGCTGCAGCCCCAAGAGATTTTGCACCAACCAGATAGAAAATAGCTGATTGTAATGCCAACTTCTGCCCTGTAATAAAAGAATACCAAGGGGTGAGATGTTTCATGAGCATTATGGGCTTATGTCTGATGATGTTATGCCTTATGAGAAATTTCTCACATGGGAAGCATAAGGATACATTTTGTGTGTGTGAGGTGTCACAACATGGAGGCTCTTGCTATTTATCTGGTGATGCAACAGGCAGCTGGTTCAGGCTTAAGCACATCACAGAGAGGAAAGTTGTCAGTTCATCTAATAACAGTTGTCACACGGAATACCTCATCTCTTGCTCTAAGATTTACACTTCATATGCCATATAAATGTGTAAAAGCTTATGACTAAATAATACCATGATTTGTTTTAACTGTTTGGATACAATGTTATGGGCAGCAGGGCAGCATACTTGTTAGTGTTGCTGCCTAACAGAAAGAATGTTGTGGGTTTGAATCCCAGGCCAGGGAGTTTGCATGCTTTCCCCGTGCCTTAGTGGGTTTCCCTCAGGTACTCCGGTTTCCTCCCACTGTCCAAAGACATGCATGTTTTTAGGTTAATTGATGACTCTAAATTGGCCGTAGGTCTGAGTGCGAGTGTGAGTGGTTGTTCATCTGTCTGTGTATGTTGGCCCTGTGATGGACTGGTGACCCGGACAGGATATCCCCCCCGACCACCCAATGTGACCTGGGCTCCAGCATCCCCCGCGACCCCGAAATGGATAAGCAGTAGAAGATGAAAGAATGAAATCTTTATTGCGCTTATCAGAGCATAGTAATTCTGGCTGACTTATATTTGTATCTGCAGTATCTACAATTAATATCGTATGAATGAACCCTACTTTTAACTTAGTTTATTCCCTCCCTGTGACATATCATAGTGTTCCGTTCTCATGGTTCATGGTTAATTTCTTTTCTACATTGTAAATAGCAGGAAAGGAAACCGTTTCAGTGATTCACATTAAATTTACATTAAAGAAAAATCTCCATGATATTAGCTTCTTACAGTTCATAATTCGAGTGAACTCGGCATCAAACAAAAGAAAGCAAAACATATTACAATATGGCATCCAGTCCTTTTACCGGTGTATTCTATTTTAATTATTATTATTATCATCTAATGTATGTAATCAAAACCTACAGATTTGTGAAGAAATGTCATACAAACGTGAAATGACATTCAGATACTGACACTTAAACGGCTTGGAAATATCCTCTTGGAGTCTCTAGTATTTGGCCATAGGGGTTTTATTTGTCTTGCACTCTCCCTTGATCAATGCTCACACAAATAACAGCCTAATCCTTCCACTGAGCTACCTAGAAGTCAATGAAGATAGAGTGCAGATTATACCCCCCCAAACTGTGACCATACTTCACTGCAAACGTCAACTTGGTGACATTAGTAGGGAAATGAGCATCCAAAGGTGAATTTGGACAGAGTGAGAGCGAGCAGCAATGAGACAGCAGGTTGAAATCCCTATAAATACTGCTGTGCCACTGATCTCTCCCACTGCTGTCTCCTCTCATTTGTGTGTATGTATGTGTAGACCTGTGACCTTGAATTAAAGGAGGTCCATTCAGCTGCTGATTGCCAGGCCTGTCTGGCTCCACTGCTGGCAATGCTGTGAATTGATTCAGTGCCAAGCCCGAAAATTTTCCCCACCTAATCTAAATCTGTCTTTGTCTCTCGACGCCTTCCTGTCCCTCTCTCGATCTCTGTCCCTCGCCTCCTGCCCTCGCAGTCTGCTCACATCGCTCATCTGTGGCTAAGCCTGTGCCACAATTACAATTCCATTGTTTCACTGTCCTCTTCATTTCAACACTAACAGTGGAAGTTATGCATGTTCATTTGCAGCTGACAGTTATTTGCATGATGCTTCTATCTATATGCTTGTGCAAGTGAAGATGATATGTAGTGGTTTGTGTGTGTTTGCCTGTCAAAGCTCCAGCAAACCGACAGCTCTTCAGCCCAACAACAGCAGTTATTCTCCCTCTCGCTATCTTGTTCCTCATAATAAATAGTAAAGGCTCATTCCTGCTACCTCGCATTGTGTTCCTCTAGCCTTTGTGTTGTTGTGCAACTGTGAAATATTACAGCTTCCTCTCCTTCCTGATATCAAACAGTACATATGCCCACCCACCCTCTCACACTCCCACATATACTCTACACTCCCTCTTATAATTACAGCAGCAACATTTTCTCTGGTTTTTTATAGCCGGTTTGGGCAGATTGTGAGCACAGATGCATGCATTGGATCTTGGAAGGTATATGAATAGTACAAAGTTTTGAATAATAACTAACAAAATATTCATGGATGAGAAAAAGACATTGAAAATGCAACAAGAAAGGCATGTATACCATCACTTAGATAAAAGGTGCAGCCACAGGGCATTTTAAACTTTGATTGAACGACGCTAATCTCAACTGCTTGTCTGAATTTTGAAAACCTTCTTTGATTGGACATCTTGGATTTTTACACAGCCTGTGATTGACACTAATTTCACAAAATTTGTTGGTTGAATCAGCCACTATTAAAAAAAAATACTAGATTCTACTGGTGCTCTGAGTTCTAGTAATTCATTCATTCATTCATTCATTCACCTCATGTTTATCTGCTTCTGGGTTGTGGGGAGTGCTGGCGCTGATGTCTGCTCACACTGGGCAAGGGTGATGCACAAGTCGCCAGTTCATCATAGGGCCGGCTATAGTATTTATAGTTTTATATTTTGTAGTTGAAGAAAACAATACTCTAAGTTATCTGGGCTGTAATGATGTACTGCTGTAATCCCACTGTCACTTTTTAACTACACAATAAGAACAGGGTTTATACCACAATTTTTCCTAAACTAGCCTTGTCCCCCAGATTTGTATGTTTAAGGTTGCTAGAATTTCCTCCAATATGTCCCCCCATTATGTTAGTAATGTTAGTAGGAACACAAAAGAAATGTATTATTATAATAAATTATCAAACAATGAATGTGTGATGTCTTATATAATGTAGGCAAATATGACATATTTCCTTTGTACTTTCAATATTACTTCAACATTATTATGGCTTTGTTAGCAGCATGTTTGTAGTGTTAAACTCTTATTTCACACTGTAATATCATTGCAAATACACCACAGAATTTCTCATTTTATTTCTTAGCAACTCTAGCTCCCATGCAATATTAAAAAAAATGTATATTAATGTCTTATTAGGCTTTTAAGTAAATTTTAAAAGCTGTTTTCAGTCACCAGCTGCATGATGTGCACACCATGAAACACTTATGAGCTGTGTGTAGTTGTAAGCACATCACAGAACCCAAATTAGATCCCTTTATTCTCCTGTTATATTCAATGCTGTTTATTTTAGGAAATCCTGTGTGTGCAGTGATGTCTGCTTTAGTATTTTACGGATATCTCCACTTAACAGTCAAATTTATGAGGAAAACCCTCTTATCTAATTAATATAGTTAATGTTGTCCCTCTGAATAATCAGCTAGCATTACTCTCTGTTTTTTCCCATCTGGCTGACATGCATCCAGACACACACACACACGCACTGTGTGCGCATCACCCTCTCATTTCATACCCATAACGATAATGATAATAGCTTTCCTATCCCATTAATCACTGTGGAACCACCACAACAGCATGGAGGCGCGCTGGATGGTTGTTCCCCTCTCTCAGAGTAGACGGGCCGACCAGAGGTGTCTCAGCAAAGTGTTGGACAACCACATGCTGGCACGGCAGATTCAGCGCTTCTGGGCATTGAAATCCCTGAAATCTTCTGGAGGGATGAACAGTTTTCTTCCCAAAGAATTTCCCTCAAACACCCAATCAAGACATTGCTCCAATATTTCCTGTAGGTGCAGAACTGCATTGTGAGTCGATGATTGTAAAGGCCACAGCATAGCATTTTCTTTGGTAGACCTCCCATTACAAGACAACAAGTCTTGGTTGTTTTGCAGTGACTCTTTCCTTTAAGTGCAAAATACCCTCCAGCTTACCTACACTATTATAGCCAGTGAGTCCCTTCTTTGTTGCTGATGAGCATCCTGCACATCCACCTGCAGCAACTTATAATCAATAGTTTTGACTGGCTCTTTTTCGGAATGAGTTGTCCTTCCTAACTACTTTCTGTTGCTCCAACACACTGTAGCACAGCACAAATGGATAAACTGGTGGCTGTGTGTTGTTTGCATCCTTTTGTGCATCAGGTCTGACTCTCCCGAACTGTTACTGGACAAAACTTTGATGTCAGGAGTGAGCTCTTTTTAAACTACTGTGCAGTGCACTGAACTTGCAGAGGGTTGATGAGACAGTTGTCTCAGTGTGTAGTTTTTTTATTGTCTATTTTTTTTAATCTGTCTATTCTAATTCACTCATTAAATTGAATAAATAAAATAATAATAATTAAATAAATGTAATGAATAAAGATTAATCTAAATAAATTATTATATATTATTATTAATTAATTAGAAGAGAATAAAGCAGCGTGATTATAATGATCCTTTAGTTATTTAACATTTTTGGTTGCTTTTGTTGTATTTATGACTGTGGATCCTTTTGTTGTCATTTTGTATCCCCTTGTGGTTGTCTTATATCTATTTGTGGTGATTTCAAGGTTTTGCATCACTTTGTCGCTCTTTGTGGTCAGCAGTAACCCACAGATCACAGAGTGAGCTGATGGAGAACCAGAGAAAGAAGGTGTGTGTGTGTATAGAAACTGAGTGACAATGAGAATCGCTGAGAGTGTAGAAAATGGCTGGCTTACAGAACATGATTAGCTGTATGTTGTTGCCATGGTGACTAATGCGATGCCAAACTTATTATCATTGTAAAGCCTGAAGGGGGTCTGTGATGCTGAAATTGTGTAAAAAGATACAGATAAGAGTGTGTCTTTAAAGGAGAGAGTGATTGTGTAGTAAAACCAGAAAATTGCATGTTGGTGAGTGAAGAATTGAAGTGTGTGTGAATTGACAGGTAGACTGTGTGTGTGCACCCACTTCAACACGCAGGAATAATAGAGAGAGATCAGGAGGGATTAATGCAACTTCCAATTATTGTTCCTATGTCCACATTATCTCCCTCTTTTCCTCTCTTTCTCTCTTCCTCCTTTCTTCCCTCCATCCTCTTCCTCCCTTAGACAACAAGTAAATGACCTCCCCTTTCTCTCTTTCTCTTTCCTCTGAGATTTCAGTGACAAGGGGATTTTTCTTTAGCCTTTTTATTAAGATTGCTGTTATTTGTTATACAAGCGAGACGGAGGGATGGAGGGATGGAGGAGGAACAGAGGACTGAAGAAGCGAGCATAGGTTAGAATGAGATGCAGTGAATGGTGTTGAGAAAGGGGTGGGAAACAGAACAAGAAGATGAATCCAATGAAGGAGGAAGGGAAGCAAAAGATTGGTTGAGGGATGGGAAAAAATAGATTGTGAAATAGAGAGTAGATGGGAGGGAATAGAAGAAGAGCAAGGGGAGAGGAAGGGGAAAATGAACCGAAAGCAGAAAAAACAAGCCTCAGGGATGAGGAGCATGTTTCTAATGATAAACTCTTAACCTCAATGACTTTGGCGCAGGCACGCACACACACACACACACACACACACACACACACACACGCACGCGTACCCCTCATTTGCTTTGCGTTGGTCAGCTTTTCTTTGGTTTGATTCTTTGGTTGTGTTTATTTTAAAGCAGCAGGGAATATGCCCCATCTCATACATCAGCTATTTATCAGCCTTGTATAAGGTTTTAACGCTTCACTGAGATAAATGGCAACTTCATCTAGCTTGCATGTGTAGAGAACATAATGAATGCCACTCTAACTATTCGAGTTACGAGTGTAATTTGTCACTCCCAGCCATAGTTTAGTTCATTACCAGGAACCTTGAAACGTGAATCTATATATAAAGGTAAAAAACCAAAGTGCACCTTTCTAAAGCAGATGGACTAAGAAAATGATACAACCCTACATTTATCATCTTCTCACCATGCCCTGTTCTCCCAGTTACTTCCCTGAACAGTGTATTTTCCATGTGGATACTAATATTTAGCCCTCATTGATTGAGCTCCCATGGATCCATGTAACAGGCACCTGCGTTTGCAACCAAAGCAGTGAAAACTTAAGGTCTAGTTCAAACAATGAAATCATGTTTCCCACAAAAATATTAAAGGAACCGTATTTTCTGATTTTAAGGACTGAAATCATGTGAATAATAAGACATTTTTTAGGCCTCAGGTTTCTGATAGACAAAACCCAGATTTCACACATACACATCTTCATACAGTATACATGCCCAAACATGTTCACACGCACATTCACACAGTCCTGATATCATGGATTATCTTCTCCAGTATTAATGTCACAGCCCATTAAAGCCCTTTAAACCTCTTCTGACTGGGCTGCCCACACAAACTTTCACATGTGGATGATGAGAAGCCAGAGACAAGGGAAGAACCCATGAGAGCCAGACGCATAGTATGGTAGTTTATATATTTTGTGTGACATAAAAACAGTAGTGGAAGCTTAGATCCCCTCCTCGAGGATAAAAACACCCAAACATTCAAACCCAAAGAAATAGATACAAAGGGTAAATGGTGAGGAACAGGTAAGTTTTATTACTAGAGGTACAGGAATAATAACCTGGACTGACTTGGTAATCTCCTGTGATTTTGTGTGCTGCAAATGAAGAATCTCGATTCTTCTGGGAGCAGGAAGAAAGAAGACATCTGTAGTCACAAACTTCTTTCAACTTCTGCTGTTTCTTACATTATTCTATAGTAAGCTCCTCATTTCACTGCACAGCCATAAGCCCAAAAAGCAGGTGTTTTTCAATGAAGCAAAGATTTTTGTCAGGGATAAAAGAGGAAGCAGATAATGAATGAGGGTGATGGAGTGAAGTAGTGACCGAAAGCTGTGGGATTACACACAAGCTCTCTCTACTCTTAGTCTTAACCTTCGTGACCTTGGCTGGAGGCTTGATCCGACTTTCAGCACATCATATGACTCAGGCTGATGTCTACACATTACATGCAATGTTGTTTGTGTGCACACGCCCCCGCCGAACATATATTACAGCATGCATATAGTACTGACCCTAGCTGAACTATAGGTTCTGTCAAAGAAGCACGGTTATACCCATGTTTGTGCACATACAAGTGGAAAGTGGAGTTATATGCATGGCTTTGTGATCTGCGTGTGTGTGTGGGTGTATGTCTCTTGAAAGTGATGGATGAGCCCAGTGGCAGATCAATGTTGAGCACAGTCCTGTAGGCAGAGACGATGAGTGACCACCAGGGTGCTGACCACTCACACCCACACACACTACTGACAACCTGCAGCTGTGCTTTCTCGTTCCCACTAATAGAGAGGATGAAGCAAATTTGGTACTTTTTTTTTTTTTTTCCCCCCCAATCCAGGCAACACGGTTGTAGAGTGGTTAGCGCTGTTGCCTCACAACAAGAAGGTTGCAGGACTGATTCCCAGGCCTGGGTTTGCATGGCCTCTCTGTGCCTGCGTGGGTTTTCTCCAGGTACCGTAGTTTCCTCCCACCTACCAAAGACATGCATGTTTAGGTTAACTGGTGACACTGAATATTGCCCGTAGATCTGAGTGTGAATGGTTGTTCATCTCTGCGATGGACTGGCGACCTGTCCATAGTGTACCCTGCCCGCATCCCAGTGAAAGCTTGGATTGACTCTAGCAGCCACTGTGACCTGGAAACAGATAAGCCGTAGAAGACTTCATCTACCACAAGGCTAGTTTTGCAACAGTCTCTTGAATTTAAAGGCAGATAAGGAACTAATCAGCATATTGTATGGCAATAGGTTGCATTCACTGACATCGTTAAATCTCTCAGAAACCCGAACCCATTGGATAAAAGGAATACACATACACTATTATGCATCATAAACCAAATAACAAAGCTGGTCTGTGACACTTGAACCACTGTTAACTCTCCTTGGAGGCAACTGCCCGCCAGCATCCCTCATGTTTCTCTGTTCGTTCCACTAGGTTGCCTTAACCATTGCGTTCAATCTGCACTGTGCTCCAGAGTATGTGCAGCATTCCACAACATGCTTGGACAGCTGTATCCACAGTCCAGTGGGGCGCGCTCACTATCGCCTTTAAATCTGCCTAATTATGCATCTCATCAGCTCTTCAGCTGCTCGATAGCTGTAATCCCAGAGCCACATATCCTCGCGCTGCCTCTCTTCCTCCACCTACTTCTTTATCTCTTTACATCTTCTTCCTGCCTTTCCAAGGTCTTATCTCAACCTTTCATTTCTTATTCTCTCCACCTTTCCCCTGTCCCCTCTCTCAGTTTATCGCATCATTCCCCTTCCCTCATCTCTCTTCTAATCTTGTCCTAACCAAGTAACCGTGCTCTTTGAGCTCTCTGTACCACAGGCAACCAACACTGCTCTGCTCCCCCTCCCACAATAACTGCTCCCTCCTCAGTTTGCCTCAGTGCCTCATTGCCTCACCCCTCCCTACCCACCACTGCTCAAGGAGCTACCATGGATGCAGCCAAAGATCAGTCATGCATGCACATATACACACACAACTTCTCCATCTTAATGTCCATTATGAAATTAAACCATGAATCTATGCAGGAGAAACAGATTTTTATTCCTTTTCCTTTGTCTGCATTTTTTTTTTTTTATTGTGCGGCATTTAAGTGCTACAAAAAAAGAACATAACTCTGGATTGAATTTGCAAGAATGGAATGATAAAGCACACCACAGAGAGTATATAAATCCACCACAGTGTTGTCGTTCCAGTATATAGAATGTCTTTAGATAGAAGGGGAAAAAAAAAAAAAAAAAACTGCTCAGCTCACACTCTCCTCGAGGTGTTGGAGGAATCAAGGGTGATATGTTATGAAACACTGGTATGAGTGATATGATTGCACTTCACTCTTTGTTCAGGTTTTTAAGGTTCTATTTTAGCTCTGTTAGTTGTGAAATCCAGTTGTTGGCAGAATGGAAGAAAAGATCATAAGAAGAGAGGAATAAAAGAAGGAATGCTAGATGAGCCTGTAAAGATGTGATGAATCAAATGCCATTTAACCCTGAGACAACATTAGCGCTCTGTGTGTGTGTGTGTGTGTGTGTGTGTGTGTGTGTGGTGATTCATGGTGCCAAATGAGGCAGAGCAGCAAAGCACTGTTGATGTAATATGAATCAACAACCACGATCAATGTTCTTGCTGCTTTCACTGAATGGGCTGTGTGTGCGTGTGCGCATTGTATGTTGTCTGCCTTCATCTCTTCTGCTTACCCCCTCTGGCACATGCTGCACTTAACATTTTTCCAAATTCACTTTTCGGGTAAACATTGTTAATCTGGTTTATTCACCTGCTACTTCCTTGGCAAGGTCACTTTTGGTGTTCTTTTTTTTTTGTGTTGCTTAGATTCTCATTGATTCATGTCTCTGAGCTTCAAAGCTGTAATTCCTAAGATTTCACTCCCGGTTTGGTGACATTTCTGGTTGCTCATGTAAGAGCCAGTATGATTAAGTATAATTTCTACTGATCTACTGACCGAAATTGCTCTGCAGACACATTTTTAATGAATGCCAGTGACATCCCTTGTGACAAATAGGTTATGTAAACGGTGAGGCTATCACAGAGACGGAATTGCAGACAGTAACACTGGATTACGAGCTGCAATATTTCCCTCGAAATCCCTGCATGCCAGACTCCACTTATACAAAGAGAGGTAGTTACGGAATGTAAATGCATCGAAGGGCTGTTGCATAACAGGGACTTTAAACTGAATTAGCAGGGGTTTCTTTTACTGACTTTTATTCTAAAACATTTTCCCATCCTGAAATTAAAAAAAACCTCTCATTTTATACCGATGTCGGTCAGCATTAAGATGTTAGACATGCTTCACGCAATTACCTGATGCACGCGCACACAATAACACCACTCAACATCTAAACAGAGCAAAAATTTTAATGCAGCACATTTTCAATGTGTGTATGTTTGTTCACATGCACACATCTACATACATGTCAGCATATACATCCAAATGTGCTGAAGCATCACTCTTAGAGAAAAGTTGAGCTGTTTGATGCTGAGTGTGTGTGTCTGTGGGCGCGTGTGTATGATCTGTCACAGTGATTCATGTCTTAGAAGGGAAAACCCTGAGGAAATAAGGAAACACAAAGTTATTTCAGGTTTTGAACACACTCTGAGTTGCTGGTTTGAAAAGAGTTAATAGGAAAGCAATGTACAATTTTTCTGCATTTAGGTTTTGTGTTGCTGTTTGGGTATTTCTAACAAGTCTCCCAATTTTGTCGCTTCACTATCAAAGTTCAGCTTTACAAAGATAGAAAATTTCCTTTTCAGGACCAAACCATGATTTTCTTTTGCCGTGACGGTCTCAATTTGTGCCAACACATACACATATTGTGCGGTACAACAGCCACAGATTTGTTTGCAGATGAGAATGACACAGAGTGATGAGGCTGGGCTGAGAGGTGTGAAAAGAGAAAGCAAGCAGGGGATATGGAGAGGTGTTGGAGATGTGAAGTGGTGAGCATATGTGTAGGTGGAGAGTGAGACAGAGGACAACAGGACATGTACGTAGAAGACGAGTGAGAATAAGAGGATGACCAGGAAGTGAAGGAGGCTTACAAAAGCTGAGAGGGAAGTAGAGATGGAAAACATGAAGCAAGAGGAAAAGCCTGAGGACTCAGTCTTGAGAAATTTCAGCACTGTCAATTTTGCTGAGTTGAGATCACCGCAGTTATAATGAATATTATTGATTAAGTTCTAAATGATCTTTTCCAACAAGAGAAAATCAGAGATGAAAAAGAAAGGTTTGCTATTTTGATCTTAAAAGGTTCATTCTCCACCTCATTACCATTAAAAGAAATGTCTTTTCTTACACAGAGGCGTGTGTTATTTCTGACCGTGGAAAAAGAGGGAAAATAAGAACAAGGAGAGAACACAGCGACTGACGGAGCAGAGGGAGGCAGCGGTGGGCTGGATGGTGGAGGAGAGAAGCGAGTCGAGTATTGAAGTGACAGGTTGTTGTCAGAGCAGCAAGACCCTGGAAGATAGATGCAGACAGGGTCAGCAACTCCTCGCTAATGTCACGATAGATGACTAACTGCAGAAGTTGTGTATCAGTGTGTGTGTGTGTATGTGATTGTGTGTATAGGAAGAAAGGGTCAGCAATTTTTCGTCCAAGGCTGACTAACCCTGAGTGTGTAGTGTTGATGTGTGAGTGTGACTGCATTGGGAAGTGTGCGTGGTAAAGACTTTACAAGGTCGGCAACTTCTGAACCACCAGGTTGATGCGGTTTTTGCTTGTGTGGGTACAGTACATATGTGCTTGTCTGAGTTCATGTGTGTAAAGTTATGTGCGCGTGTTTTTGTTCCTTTGTGTTCACTGATTTGACCTGACGCTGCCAGGTCAAACTGTTTAACTTCCTGTTTCGTGTCCATTTTCGTTCACAACATATTGCGTGAAAAGTCTCTTTGCTTCCTTATTGCGGAAACATTTCACTGCGATTATGGCTTGTTTTCAGTTCAAATTTATATCACTGCATGAAATCTATCCCAGCATCTCCAGCTGGCTGTGCACACACACACAGTGATCTGTAATGAGCAGTGTGTAAAGATTCACACATGGAACTCTTGATTCAAGCCCATTATGTACTCTACGGACTGGGGGGATCATGGAAAAAAAATAGTTTCACTCCCACTTTTAATGGTGCAGTTTCAGCAAAACAGAATCTCTATACTGTCCAGAAGAGTGAATGTTCCCCAGTTAATAGAGTTTGATCACTCTTCTGTAGGATTGGCAAACCTAGCTGCATGTACGAAACATAAACCTACACTAATTACATTTTTCGGCTGTTTGAGGGCAGAGTAAGCAAGAGTAAATAAGATGCATGTAAAACCAAAATGATCAACTGCAAAATGTTGCATCACTCAGTAAAGTTAGGGGAAACTATTATTCACGCTCACATTACACTCATTATTCACATAAAAAAAATCATATCCATATCCTAAATCTAAACCTAAACTTAGGCATGTGATTAGTGGAATAGGACTTTATTCAGTGTATAATGAACACAAGATACTTTAAAGAAATAATCCGGATTTTGAAATGATAAATGTGGATATGTGGGATCTGCTGAGCAATCGGATGAACAGCTGAGAGGTTGTTTGTCCTGCTAAAGAGTTTTGGGACGTTTCTGGAGACCTTTAGATATTTTTACTGCAGCGCAAACGTATCACCTCTGGAATTCAAAGTCATGTTTTGGTTGGGAGAGACGCAAGTTGTCTTTGGTGCACCGTCCTCTGAATAATAAAACCATGCATTTCCTTAATCATATCAACCCACACCTGTTATCTGTTATCACAACTGATTTCAAGAGAGGTCTGCTCACATTTAAGGGACAGAAGACCTGGCACAAAATGAGTTCATGCTGTGCAGATCTCTAAAGGATTTCTATCTAACTAAAGCTTAAATTTGAATGTCCGCATCACAAACAGAGAAGTTTGTGTCTACTTCCTGCTCTGTGATCCAGCTAAGAAAAGGCCCCTATCGACTGCTCTGCAGTCCGATCCAAAAACAAAAAGTGAATGATTTCTTTCATCTGACTCTAAGGAGCAGATGACTGCTTAAATCCACCTCTGCTTTATTACAGACTTTATTATTTCATCTTTATTGCAGATGCTGACGACATGTGTTTCATCATTTACTGTGACATTTTAGTTGTTCTTTAGGATTGCAGTGACGTAAATACTCATTATGGCTTCTATTACTTTTATTACTAACCCCAAGATTTCATTTGATCTGTTTGAATTCTCTAATTAAACAAATTGCAACCACATTCTGCTGTTCTGCTAAAAATGAAATATGGGGTTTAGTTTAATCAGAGCACCAGGGATATGCAGACAGACCACTGAAACCAGCGAGGTTTTCCTCACCTTTACTTGAAGGCATGTGAGCTCATTAAATAGCAGCAAAGGGTGCTGTTGTAATGAATGTAATTAAAATAAAACTGAAATAGCTGATGAGAAAATTCACGAAGTGGTGCATTTGAAATTTTAAGTAATTTCTTTCTTTCTGTCTCCACTCTCTATCTGTCTAACTCCAGGATTTGGACTCAACCCCACAGTGAGCTGACCCAGTAAAACCCAGTAGAGTCCATTGAAGGTCCAGCTGCATCAACAGAAATGGCTGCAGCAGCCATGTCTGGGACTCCATCCTCTTTCACATCCTTTCATCCTTCTCGCCTCTCCTCTTCCCTACTTTTCTTTACCTTTACTTTCTTTCTGCTCTTGTCCTGTCATGGATCAGTTCACGCAAGTTCGTCTGAGAAGAACTGCTCAGCTACTGGAGACGTTTGTCAGGAAGGTGTGTCTGAGAGCATACTGCAGTTTAATCGGGATTAATAGGATTACATACTGTAGGTAGACTGCTTAATTTTTTAACAAAGTGCAGCCTTGGCTTATCTGTGTATGAGCAATGCAAGATGAAAAGAAAGATGATTCTAGGAGCAGAAAACAACCCACTATAGTATAATTTCTTTACTTGGCATCCAGGCTGGCCTGTAGAAGTAGCTCAGAGGATAGCTGTTCTCTCTTGTAAGTAAACAGCTGTTGTTGCTAAAGTTGGCTAAGTAGCAATAACAACACTCATAAAGGGGTTCATTTCCAAAATCGTATCTCCTGATATTAGACCAAGAGGCTCTGACACTGACAGGAAAGATTTATCAGCAAATTTGGCAGAATATGCCAGTGTAAGCAGAATATTCATAAAACCCATATCATGAACGCCACAGCACATGAAGGTGACAATATTTTATGGCCTCCCTAAAAAGTACTCTTTGTGAGTTATCTGCTGCGTTTGCCAATTTACTGCCCTGGAACTACAGCGTACAGGTCTATTTCAATAAGTTTTAGTGTAACAAATGGGACCATTTGGGAAATCCCCCACTTATTATAATCCTTAATCAGGTTGTGAGCTTTTCACAAAATGCCCACGGTGACAGACTATAGTAGCGCAGAGACGGGAAGATTAGTGAGGCTATTTCAGAAAATTGTTGCAAACAAACATTGCGATCTTTTGCTGCAACGCTCTGTGTTCTCATTTTCAGGAGTGGTTCTGCCTGTGTGGAACCCTCAAAACCCCTCTGTGGGCGACAAAGTGGCACGGGCCATTGTTTACTTCGTAGCTCTCATCTACATGTTCCTGGGTATGAGCATTATAGCGGACCGCTTCATGTCATCAATTGAGGTAGGCAACACAATGAAGACATGCACTCCTTTCACTTCACTCTCCAAAATATTACATGACCATCATAGTAGGTTCATTTATTTATATTATTCATATTAATCATTGCCAGTTGTCATCACTTATAATATACACGTACAATATTTGGTTCTCCTGTTCCCATCCTTTACTTTTTATAACTTTTTTTTTCTCCTGCTTTGTAATTGCCTTTTTCTCTCTACAGGTTATAACCTCCCAAGAGAAGGAGATCACCATAAAGAAGCCGAATGGTGAGACCACCACAGCCACGGTCAGAATCTGGAATGAGACTGTTTCTAATCTGACTTTAATGGCCTTGGGTTCTAGCGCCCCAGAGATACTGCTGTCAGTTATTGAGGTTGGTACAATATGAGCCTGGTGGTTACACATTAGATTAACCGACACTGAATGGAATGGGAACACAGTAATTTGATTCTCTCCCCACCCATAGGTGTGTGGTCACAATTTTGAGGCTGGTTCTCTGGGTCCCAGCACCATCGTGGGCAGTGCTGCCTTCAACATGTTCGTCATCATCGCTCTGTGTGTGTACGTGGTGCCTGAAGGAGAAACACGCAAAATCAAGCACCTTCGGGTGTTTTTCGTCACAGCAGCATGGAGTATCTTTGCCTACATCTGGCTCTACTTAATTCTGAGTGTCTTCACGCCAGGAGAAGTTGAGGTAATGATAAAATAAAAAATTAAGCTGTAAAGAAAGGGAAGGAAGTAAAGAAATAGGTGTTAACTCTGTCTTTTGTCTCCTCTAGGTATGGGAAGCAGTGCTGACCTTCCTCTACTTCCCCCTATGTGTGGTCCAGGCCTGGGTGGCTGACCGCCGCCTCCTCTTCTACAAGTATGCCCGCAAGCGTTACCGTGCTGATAAGAACCGCGGCATCATCATCGAGACAGAGGGAGGGGCTGATGGAGGTTTAGGTGGCCTGGATTGTGGAGGAGGGGGAGGAGCACTCGGCCCAGGTGGCTTCACCAAAATGGACATGCTGGAGCTGGACGGACAGATGGCGTTGAACTGCCACAGCGGCATGGATGGAGGAATGATGGAAGAGGGGGGACCAAAGGATGAGGAGGATGAGGCCAGGAGGGACATGGCAAGGACACTCAAGGAGCTGAAGCAGAGGCATCCAGACAAAGACATGGAGCAGCTGATCGAGATGGCGAACTATCAGGTTAGAAGAATGGAGCCAAAGGTTTGAAGGAATGGTTAGATATTTGATATTTGTTTTTATCTCCACATCTTTGTTCCTGAAGTTTTCCGAGAACATTATCATGAAACAGAAAGAAACGATGTCTACCACAATATTACATTTTCACAGCAACTTCTCTGGATGTGACATTGTGTTGGAGATGATGCTGTGACACCTTTATTTGTTAACAAGATGTTTTAGGTGAGAGCAGGTAGGTTCTTGAAGGTGACAGGGCAGACACCATTTCAAAATCTTTGCATCACAGCAACTTCACAGCTATTCCTGTTATTCATATGCTATTTCTGTTGCAAGAATGACGGGCCAACTATTAAAACACTCCAAATAAAAAAAAAACTATATAATCTGACTGACTACCTCACTGACCAAACACCTATGAAGGAGGAAAATAGTTTTCCAGGACACTCACGCACATTTAATCTTATGTGTTGAATAAACCACAAGTCTGCAGAGAGGACGGTGGCAGTTGACTTGATTGACAACACCATAACATTCAACCCCCCTGACATCCAGATGATTTTATACCCGGTAAGTTACTTAGGCATTAAATCAGTGAGCTTGACGGTTTAAAAAAATGTTTAACTCGAGGTCAAAACACTGCCTTTTTTCTGAATTAAGGCTTTATCAATTTTATGACTATGAGATGCAGTTCAAAAACTCGAGTTAAGTATTTTTGGGAAAATTAGATTTGCAATTTGTAAATTTATAGTAACCTCTAAATGAAGAAAACATATTAATGTGCCAAATGTAACCTTTGGTCATGCATGGCAGTAGTTTAGTTTCCATTGTAACACGGATTAATCGACCACTCGATTAATCATGTGTAATCCCTGGTGACAAGAAGCAAGCTACTACTAGATGGCATACCAATATACATGCACACACACCTTGTTATATTTACCACATTTGCTTAAAATGTGGAAACATTTTATTGTTGTTTTATGAGTACAAATCATCAAGATGGCACATAAAGGATTCCTCAGTTTTTTCCTTTGCACACATTTTATCCTCTAATGCTGAAACATAGAGGCTGTCCAAGTTGTGCTGCGCTCCCTCCTTTCCCTCTCTTGCGTCCTCTCCAAGTCATTACTTGGTTGCTTCGAAATAAATAAGGGATGGAAAGAAGTTTGAAAAGATGCATCCAGACTTCCCACCCCTTTCAGTTACTCCCGCAACCGTGTGCTGTAAACAAAAATGACAGCTGCCCTGAAGATTAAACTCAAACAGGTAAACTGACGATCTCACAGTCACCATGAATCACAAAATTAAACATTAAACACTCTTCACTTTCTTCACTCAGTGGTCCAGGGAATTGGACTTTCATTACATTAAGTCAGGCAAACTTGTTCAGCAAAAACAAATTACGTTTTTTACCAAAATAACAATTACCGACTCCTTCCATCTCAAGAGAGCCAGAGTACATGAGAATTATAACAACAGTGCCGACTCATTTCCTTTAAATTTAAATAAATTGCAGCAGTCGCTGCTCTGACACCACATTTAATCTAATAATCTCCATGACTAGAGTGGCCAATCTGTTCATTTTTCAGTTTGTTGGATCACAACGATATTAAATTGCTGGTCACATATGCATTTTGGTTTAAAATTTTTAAGTAGCGATTGGTAAGTTTCATTAGATCCAAAGGCTGTAGTTATTAAGAACATCATCATAGGGAAAGGCTGCAAAGTCAAATGATTTTTCCAAGTGCAGCTCTCTATATGGATAGTGCCTGTATTTGTGCTCTCTGTGGGGAAAAAAAAACCACACAGTTCAAGTTTTTTAAAGCTTAAACCCAAAACACCAGAGAAACACACAACGTTTAAATTTCAGGTGTCTTTCATAGAATATGCAAATGACTTTGTTAATGGATTGGTTTTTCTGATCAGGTCCTGATGCAGCAGCAGAAGAGCAGAGCTTTCTACCGTATCCAAGCAACCAGGATGATGATCGGAGCCGGCAACATCCTGAAGAAGCACGCTGCCGATCAGGCTCGCAAGGTGAGACACACGTACGGTATTCCTCCGTTTAACCTGAAATTCACAGCAAGAGAACACAATGCATCTGATACTGGCCTTTGCTTCCAGGTGGTGAGCAGCCATGAGACCCAGGCCCAGGAGGATGACCCTCACACCACCAGGATGGAGTTTGAACCATCTTTGTACCAGTGCTTTGAAAACTGTGGCTCCCTCAAACTGACCGTTGCCAGACACGGGGGAGACCCTGGAGTTACTGTCAAGGTGAGTGAAATGAGCATTAGGAATCAAAATGTTTAGGCAAATTCTGTAAAAGTTTGTGTGTGAGGGAGAAGAGACATTTAGTCAGACAGAAGCAGACACAGAACAAATCAAACGTTTCTCTGGACTGAGTTCACTCATATCTTTGGCATTCTTCCTAGGTTTGGTCTGATTTACTCAAACTGCCTCTTCTGCAGGCGCCAGTTGGATGCTTGTGCAGAGATAGAAGTGTGTCATGAGAGGAGAACATGGGCAAACTGGGAGAAACAGTAGAAAATACTCTCCCCTTTTTTAGATTTCACTTTTTCTTTGAGCTATACCTAAAAACAAATAAACAAACAAAAAGCTCTAGGGTTTAAAGGTAGCCTGATAATATGAATAAGAGATTTCCTTTGAAATTTCCCACAGATACTGGCAGTTATGGGGTGTTTGATTTGCTTACTACTACATGGATTCACTGGGGCTGTCTTATATTCTTCTTCTTCTACTTAGTGTCAGTGAAGGTATCAAGATGGCTTGGCTTCAGTCAAGGCTGGCCTTGTTAAATCAAGTGGCCTCTTTAGATACATACACTCTGTGGATGTGATGTCAGCAGCACATTGAAGATGAAGAAATCATTTTACAGACCCAATGGTTCTTGGAAAAATAGTGAAAGTTCACACACTTCTTAATACATTGAAACAAGTTCAAAGAACTAAAGATCTAATTTCTCACATTTTAAAAGTGAAATTTTAAAATCAGCCCCCTAATATCTGAATAAACTGAAATTTGATCAAACCACGATATAATTAGTCTCAGCAATATCAGTGTTGCTCATAGTTTATGGGGGACTAAAAATAATACAGAGCCACGAAGATCATGACAGCAATGAATCATGCTTTCCTTTTTACCAATAAACAGCCACAGATGAGCTTGAACCCATTACAGTCTTTTACAATAGGCAACATGTTTGTGTGATCACTGTTTTTGTCTAGAAGTAAAAGAGGTAATATTGTTCTTGTGTGGGATGGTGAGAGGCAGCAGATGGTGAGAGGACAGAGAGGAGAGGATACAGGGAAAGTTTTGTTGCACTTTTTTCAAAGTCTTTATTACCAGACTGTACCTGACCAGAGGGCTCAGTTTAATGAAGTTGTTTTTCATGTACACTCTCACCCTCTGTTCCCATCTCCCCGAATGCGTCTCCTCAATATTTTGTTGTCCTCTTCTCTCTTTCCCTTTCTTGTGTTCTCTGTGCTCCTCTTCTGCCTTTGTGTTTATCTGCCCTTTTCATATCTGTTCACTTCTACCCCCACCCCTTTGTACTCTCTCTGTGTTCCCATCTCCCCCAGGTGGATTATCGCACAGAGGACGGCACAGCAAACGCAGGTTCAGATTATGAGTTTGCTGAGGGAACGCTGCTGTTTAAGCCCGGGGAGAACCTTAAAGGTAAAAACAACAATGACAGCAATAGTTCATGATATATTTTCAGAAAACATGTCACTGAGGGTGAGGCTCAAATAGCAGAGGTCATATTAAAATCTGTGAGATGGATTTCTGTTCTGCTGGCTTCATGATTAAATAGGTTTTTAAGGTTTATTATTGCCAAGATCAACATCCTAAAACACAAATTCTTTTGGCAGAGATCACAGTCGGAGTGATTGATGATGACATCTTTGAGGAAGATGAGTACTTTTATGTCCACCTCAGTAACCCCCGAGTGGTTGGCTATCCTGAGATCGGTACTGTCCCTCTTGATGGTAGTGTCACTCCCAAAGCTGTTTTGGGTGACAACCACACAGCCACAGTGACCATTTACGATGACGATCATGCAGGTAAGAGAAGCCCATGAATAACCTTGAAGAACTTGACTGTGACATAGAGACACAGACTGACTAAAATCACAGATGCTACAAACAATTTTTATATCTTTTAATCAAATTATCAAAGAGGGAATTATCGAGTGGGCAATATCACTTCTGACCAAATAAACACTAAACTGAAAGTAGAGGTTTAACAGGTCAAAAACATTGGTCATTATTTGCAACAAATGAGTGGTGAGTTTTTTGTGGCAAAAATAAAGGAAATTACACAAAGAGATCAGCTCCTATAACACTAATTTGGACAGGTTTTTAACAGAGGAAACCAAAACATAACATTTCTGGAGAGAGAGCGAGAGACTAAATTAAAACAAGGATTATAGTTAGACTTTATTCCACCATTCACGATGGCCCTTGCAAATCCACAAGGATATATTTCTTTGAGACAGCATTTAATCCCATGATATCAAAAAAGGTTCTATATCATTTCAAACTTTCCAATCCCCACTACCACTTTTCCTTTATAAAACTTTGATAACATCCGAAGAGAATGAAAGTGCGGGAGGATGAGATGAGTGGAGGATGGGCATTTACCTGATACTCATTTTCTTTTATCTAGAGAGAGTAGGTGGTAATCTATTATCCTCTCGCTATATATTACACACACCTTGGAGAGCAGGCTAGTGAGCCAGAGCGTAGGTGTTCATCAAACTCATCTCTCAAGTTTTTCCAGTGCTTCTCCCCTAGTGAAGAGGTGCATTCTCTTCCTTTCATTGTCTTTTCCTAGGTATCTTTACCTTTGAGAGTGCCAGTCAGAGGGTGAGCGAGAGTGTTGGTGTGATGGAGGTAAAAGTTCTCAGGACTTCAGGAGCCCGAGGCCTGGTCGCCGTTCCCTATCGAACTCTGGACGGCACAGCTAAAGGAGGGGAGGACTATGAACTGGCTGCCGGCAAGCTGGAGTTTCAGAATGATGAGACTATGTGAGTCACCTCTTATCTTAGCTGCTACTGAGGCGCATTTAAGAATGTAAAATATCTTTCGGACATTCATTCATCTTCTACCGCTTATCCTTTTCTGGGTTGCGGGGGTTGCTTCAGCCAATCTCAGCTTACATTTAGTGAGGGCATGTACTCCCTGCATGTCTTTGGATGGGGAGGAAACCCAAGCAAGCACAAGGAGAAGGTGCCAAGGCCCGGGAACTGACCCTGTGACCTTCTGAAGGATTTAGTTGCTATCACAGAAAAGGGATGTACATTGACTGAAAACTTTAAAAGACTTACAAAGTTTATAAGTTGACCAATAGGCAGCTTGTCTGAATATTTTTTTAAATTCTACCAATTTTTGAAAAATAGATTTCTGTATGATCTAACATGTTTTTAGAGTGCCAGTGACACATTCCTCCCTCCGTTTCCCTTCCATATGATTGACTCCCATTCAAAAACCATTGTGAAGGTTAACTGGGTGTGTAAAATGTATTTGCTGCATAAATTGCTCTATTAGGTAGATAACAATGCAATAATTCCACTCTCCTTCAGGTTAGCTACTTAGCATTCTAATGTTTCCACATGCATATGAACACATGTACACACACGATTGCTTCCTTAGGCACATGCATTTTTAATATGCTGATGTTAGTGCTGTTAAATTGACCTGTACATAAAGCGGTTGAGAATGCAGTCGTCCTCCTGGGGCCTATAAACGATTTGTGCGTGTGTGTTCAAGAGAACGAGTGTATGTGGTTTTATATATTTATCTGGATGAGGATGCATTTGAGTTTCAAATAGTAAAAGTGATGTTTTGTTCTGGCCACACTTCCAGAGTTAAGGTTTTTAAGGGGCATTTGAATAGCAATGTTTGCTGAGAGAATCAGCATATTAATGTCAGTGGGTATCCCTGCAAACATAATTATACAGATGTCTATCCTTACAATCTGGGGATAGCAAATGCCTTTCAGAAGCTGCTCATCTGTGGCTCCCCCTCAGAGAAAGAGCAGGAAGATTAAGTGTGTTTACCTGTGTGTTTTTGTGTGTGCTTCTTCACGCTCAAGGTCTAAAACCTTGAGTGTGAAGAAGTTTTTGTCTTCCAAGCATGTTTTAGGGTTAGGCAAAAGGATGGGCTGAGGTTAGTTCTCTGGATGTGGTCGGGTCTAGAGAATACTTTATGATGCCAGTGAGGACCTCACAAGTGTTGCACTACAACTGTGTGTGTGTGTATGTATGTATGCATGTATGTATATATATATGTATGTGGGTGTGTGTTCATATTTTATGTAATAGTTTTGTGGACAAAGAGCTTACCATCTAAATAGGACTGTCACTACAAGGGCAGAATATCTTTGCTTTTTTTTTTTTTTGTTTGTGTGAAATGATGTGCTACTAATGATGCAATCACTTCCAGTGAGCATCGAGTCCAGAGGATGAGAAAGGAGCAGGGGGGCTGTAAAGGGAGAGAGCGATAAGATAGAGATATACTGTAGGATCAAAGATGCCCTCTGGTAGCTCATAATAGTTGTTGCTGTGTCAGAACAGGAAACTAAATAGAGGGCTGATGCGACTGGAGTTGATATTGCTGCAGATTAGATTATCTGAAAGTGAAACCACTGTTGTGTTTGATACAAGAGGATTATAGAGATATTTTACACCAATGAGGCTGTAACTTTGTGGGTCAAGAATAAACAATATCTCTCTGATGGATGTACATTATTTGCAACAGCTTTGTTTATGAAGCAGCGTGAAAGGAGAACTTTAAATAGTCCTTATCTTTAGATTAGGACACTACACCAATTTTCAGCAAGAAATAACCAGAGGAAAAAGGTATGTGTGTTGAAACTAGTTTCTCCAGTTGTCACTCAACAGATTGAACACATTTACAGGCTAATAGATTCAAGATAAATGGTATAAAATACAGTATGGTAACGATATGTTGACTGAAATGTCTCCACACTTATGATTATAAATACCTGCAGTCATATTCTGATAATATGTGCAGAGTGTATTGTAAATTAGCATGCCAACACGCAACACAGACATAATGGGCATGTTCATTTTACATTAAGTCCATGTCATGGCTGTAGACTCTTAGTCTCATTGAATAGCATGTTCTAATGTAACTGTTTAGCCTTGATCCCTGCTTATTTTAACATAAGAAGATTATTGACTGTGAATTTGCCTCATCATTTCAGAGATTTCATGGCTGTGGTTTAGCTGCATCAATGTGTCTAGCGCAAATTTAGAAATGACTTGCAAAAACAGGACAAGAACTGCCGACCACGTCAGATGTGTTTTGGGGATTGAGCTGTATAACCACGATAGTAATTTTGCTCCTCCGTCTTGTTGGCTCAAATGGGTCTTTGATTTTTAGATCCTTTTGGGAAAGTCCTCAAAGACAGTGGGATGAGGATGTGTAGTGGAAGAAAGATTGGTATGAGACACTGAAGGAAAAACATGAGCTTCTTTGAAAAACTGGATGAAGAAAGGAGGGGATAAATCGATAATCCAATGTTTCCATGTAAAGGAGCGTAGGGAGAGGGAGGAAGGGAAGTGATGGAGAGGAGGTCCTACTGACATATTGATCTATTTCTCCTGATCTTTCCCTCCATAGTCCACCTTTTCTCCAGCACTCATTTAATCCTTTTTTCCCTGATTGGCTTGTGTTCTCCTTTTCTCTTCAACTGTCACTGCTCATTTGTGCTTGTACCTCTTTTGCTTTTGAGGTCTCACCCTTTGTATTTCTTTCTTTTATGTTCTCTGCCATCCGTTCATCTATCCATCTATCCTCCCTCACTTTCAGTATTTTTTCTCTCAGTTTATTTATCTAATCTCATCTGTTCTCTAGTTTCTCCTTCTCATTTTCTTCTTTCACTTGTTTAGTCTACACAATCTCATAGTATCCCTCCCCCTCTTTATTTGTTCATGTCTTTCCTCAGCACTGCTCTTCTCTGTTTTCTCTCTACTTCTTACAAAGACTTTTGAGCCCCCTGTCAAAATAAATCACCCTCTAGTACAAACCTCTCTCTTTGCGTAATAAAATGTTCTCATTAGTTGACCTTGATTTATTTTATATTATTTGTTTGATCATTTCTTTCTTTCGAACCCCCCCACATCTCTGCCCGTTTATTTTTAGATTTTCTTCCACGCAGGCTGAGTTCTACCATCTTCTCCTCCTCCCTTTCTCATTCCCTCTTTCACTTTCTCTCCTCTACCCTCACCCCTTTTATCTTGTGCTTATCTCCTCTGTCTTATTAATTTCTCCTGCATCTTCTTCATTTTCTTTACCTATTCGCAATATCAGAATAGACTTTTCCTTCCATTCATCCTCTCTTGCTCCTATCTTATTTCATTCAACGGTTTACTGAGTGCCAAGGCAGTTGAGCTTGACCACAACACAGACAAAAACATACAGCTTAGTGCTGACATTCTCCCTCTACTCTTTATTGTTACTCCATCAGTATGTCCTCCTTCCCTCATTCTCATTAATGGCAGTTTTGTCTTAACTTTATTTAAATTTTACCTGTTGGAACAACCCAAAAAATCGGGCACCTCTCTGGTCTATTCTGTCTGTTGGAGTGAACTTTCCTTAAAGTTTGAAAAAACGATAACAGAAAATCACTGATCTGTTCTTGGAGAAAATCTGAAAGGCACCAGAGCCAAACTGACAAGTGGAGAGCAGAAGAAAAAAAGTAAGTTGACAGGGAAAGAAAATATTTTTTTATCCTCATATTCGTCAGAGGGAAGAGGTCAGGATTCAGCTGAGTACTCCCTGGAGCTGCTCACTTCTACTTCAGCAAGGTGGATGCTCACTGAAATGTGAATGTAAAAGCTTTCTCTGCATCGTAGTTCAGGAGGAGGTTTCGTAAGTCAGAGAAAATTAAAAAAAGCTGATGTCATAGTGATGTCATCAGGGTTATTACAGCTCAGACTTGCACACTATGAATACAAAAGGAATTGAATTTTAGAGACTCTCAGGACATCTTTATTATCCTTAAGTAGGTGTTTCACAAAAACACCAGACACCGGACATCATGGTCTTGAATAAATGAGGGTCTCCCACTGAACCACAGGTTCCAGACAGCTTGGCTTTTATATCATTTGTTATGAAACGAGTGGCGATGCTTTAATTAAACATTTATGCCTGAAGTAGTGTAGCAATGTAAAACATGTGAATGAATATTGGAGTTGAAATGCGTCAGAGCACACAACTACACATTCAGTTGAAGGTGTGAGGAATATAGACCAAAGATTTAGGAAGACATGAGAAATAAACATATCTACGTTTCAGAACTAAATAATGAAGAGCAGCAGAGGTGATGTAAAGAAGATGTTAATTTATGTGTGTTAATAGTAATTAGTTTTTCTCTCTAGAGTGAAATGTATTCCGTGTCTCATACATGCCCTTTTCTCTTTTTATGTCTGCACCACTGTCTGTGGTTTCTCTTTGTCTTTTGGTCTTTTTGTTAATGAGAGGGCAAGTGTGTGCAGAAGTCAATGGCAAAGTGAGCACTTTGTGTATGTGTGTGTACTCAGTGTGCGTTTTAGTGGGTTGCTCAGCAAGACCAGTTTATTCTTAGCCCTCCTCTGACCTGCAACCCAGCACAGAGCCACAGCCAAGATTCAGGAAACAGTGTGCGTCTGTGTGCGCGTGTGTTTGTTTATGTGGTGCTCTTCCCTGGCTGCTCATTATAAATTTCAAACAGGTGTTGCCATCATACTGCACAAGCAGTTCTCTATATGTTGTCATCCTAAAAATGATGCTACCTTTTCCGATGCAGGATGCCGATGTGGTTACTGGGACTCTTAAGTAAATTTGTTTGAAACATAAGAATGTACTGCTAGCAAAATTGACATTGTAGCTGAGGTTGTGCAGCTGAGGAGCATCAGGACAGAACACGTAGCATTGCTATGACTAAAGCTTGTGTATTAGTCAGGCATGCTAACTTTCATAGCTCATGTTTTTGCAGATAATCCCATTCACTCTTACTCCAGTCCCATGTACGCCTTCATGGGCTGCTGTGCCTATTTATAATTGCTAAACAACAAATGTTCCAATGCAGAAGTTTTCATTGTGCAGTGTAGACAGCAGCTCGTTTCAGTGGGTTCACTGGGCAGCTTTCCACTGCCATCTAGTATTTCGCTATCTGACTCATCATGTCACAATATTGAGCTAAACCTATTGTAATCCCAGCATCCTGCTATGTTGCTTAATGCGTTAATGAAGCCCAAACGCGAGGTCTTGGTGCTTTTGACAAAGCTGTCAGACGATCTGCGTTCATATGTTAGATTATGGTGAAGGAGAAGTATGCTTCTGAGTTTACAGCAACACATTCCCCCTGTGGAAAAATGCTTCTTAGAAATAAGCAAGATGCAGAGGAAAACAAGGAAAGTGTGTGTGTGCGCGCGTGTGCGTGTGCGCGCGTGTGCGTGCGTGTGCGTGTGCGCGCATGTGTGGGTGGGTGGTTACATGTGCGTGTTACAGTGCTTATAAATTGTTTGATATTTGCAACCTGTTTCTCCGTCTGTCACCAAAGGAGGGTGACTAACCCAAAGCTGTTCCTAAAATAAAACATCCTTTGGACTCCAAATCCCCAAGAGCTGTGTTCTGTATGTGAGCACAAGAGTGTGTCTGAATTAAAGTGCGTGTCGTTCTGCACATGTACATCTGGATGTGCCTCAGCTTTGTCACTGCTGCAACTGCAGGTGTGTGTCAACACCTCACTATATTTGCCACAGTTGTTTCTGGGGATGCTACCATCTTTATCATTCAACAACCGGCACCTCTGCACACGAACCCTTCCTGCTTATCCTGCATACCGCTTAATGAACTGTTTATCACAGGGGCGTGCAATCAGGACAAGCAAACAGTGTTTGAGCAGTTAAAGCTAAAAACAGCCAATTAGAATGCTACTGAAGAGAAAGCGTTATCCCTCCTCTCACATCCCAGAGCAGCGTTCTATCCCACAAAGGTTTCGATTTAGCCTCGACTTGTATTGTACTGCCCTCTTGCTGCTGCAGTAGCTAGCTAGCTCGACCATCAGCCATATCTACAGTTTCTGTCATTTTCATCGCCATGACAATGTCTTGTTGAAAAAGGTTGGAACTAATGAATATATTTGGACATTTGTACATGATTTTGCTTTTGTAATCATACGTTAATACTGTGGATGCAGTAAAACCTGCTCATCAGCACAGTTTTAAAGACCACTCGTGTTTCTATAGAAAGTGCAGAAGTGTTTAAAAAAGCTTTGTATGACATTGGATGGCCATTATTGTGCACTCCAGGGTTTGGGTTTTCACCCTTGGCAGCAACATCTTCCCTCTCATCTGCCCTACACTCACCACATTTTTTCAGGTATAAACAACAACCTCTTCATGATAAATAATTTCAACTTCCTCCTTACATTCTTCAGCAGAGAACGTAGAAGTCAATTCTTCTGGATTCATAGGAGTTTTCTTTTTGTTTGTTGCCTGAGCAACTTTTGATTGTTCCCCACCATTGTCAGTACAACGAAGAGTAGAACACAGAGAGGGATGGAAAAACAATAGAATAAAAGGGGAGAAAAAGAAACATTGACTTTATTTGATTTGTAATTTTCTTTTTCTGATATATTAAAAATATAAAATATAAAAACTGAGAGCCATATTATATGCTTTTCATTATTTCCTCTTTCCAATCTTCTCTCTTATTGATTTAATTTCAGTAATCTCTTGTGAGATTCTAAAACATCTAGCTCTGTGTGTGTGTGTGAGCACATCCATTGTTTGTTCTGTAATCAGTAAAGAAAATCATTCATTGGCCAAATGGATTTTGAAGATTAGCAGAGCAAAAAGAGCATTTTGAAATAGTCATGGTCTGTTCGAGGGAAAGATGAGAGACAAAGATAGATAAAGAGCAGAAAAAATTAAACCAGCCTCTTCATCTTTTTCATGCTGTGGATTTTCCCCTCCCTCTCCTTCCTGAAGTCTTGTTTTATCTCCTCCTCAACTTAAAATCTACCTCCCCCCCAAAAAAAAACTACAAATTTCCTCATCTCCTCTAATACCAGAGCAGCCAAAGTTAAGAAGCTTAAGTCAACATCTTCTACAATTTTGGAAGCTTTTCTGTCTGCGTGCAGCCTTTCCTCTTTCAGTGTGTGTTGGGTTTCAGCTGTGTATTTAAATCGGTGTATCGCTCGCCAGCTGATGTTTGGCTATTGATGTTTTCTGCGTGCTACAGTAATTCAGCTGGGTGCCTTATGTACACATTCCTGCACAACACCTCTGGCATCGTCTAAACACAATTTCATTTTTAATCCCCGCCTCTAGCTCTGCTCGGCGTCTTTGTTTTGCAATGCTGCTGTATAACCATGGAAATTGTAACCTGGCAAAGTTGAAAGTTGAAAGGATTTTCCAGAAGACAGGTGCATTGAAAGGTGAAAAGGCAATGCTAAAATACAAAGCAGCTTTTGGTTGAAACATCTTTGGCTTTGAAATGCTAACCCTGCTGTGTCTGTCTGCTTTTTTAACCGTGCTGTTGCTGCTTTCTCTTCCCCTCCGTGTGTTTGTCTTTGCTATACTTTGTTATAGAATTGTGTCATTTTGCATTTCTGTCCCTCCCTGTTTCTGTTCTTTTTAGTTTCTCTTTTCTAATTCTCAGCCCCGTGGTTGTTTGTGGTTGTTTTTTAAGGCCTGGTGTCAGCAGTTTTCTATGCCAAACATATACATGCACACACTGAAGCGCACACACATGCTACCTCTTGCCAATGAATCCCTGTGATCAAACTCCTCTAGACAGCACACACCCTGTGATCACTGCCTGGAAACCCATCATAAGGCTCTGGCAACAGGCTGCTGGTCCTCTGTCCTCCCCTGCCCATGATTAGAGCCTCAACAGGGGGCAGACACACCCACTGTAATACTCTCTACTCCCTGCTAACCATCTGCCCTGGGCCTCCCGGCATATCCAGCCCCCACCCTCCACCACATTAGACCACATTAAAGGCCTGAGTGCTGGGTTCACTGACCAATGAGGCCATGGTTGAAGCTCCAGGGTGGGGCAGCTTGGGTGTCACTCCATTTATTTAATGTAACTGCTTTCTAAGTTTTCTAAGACTAACATTTTCTAAGAACTCCTATATGGAGGGATATGGAGATCTTTTATGAAATCATGAAATTACTTTTATTAGCCCCAAACGTGCTGTTCTTCTGTATGTATTGAACATGTGGTAAATATTATTATTATTAGTTGTTCATTCCTGTCTGTTATTGAAACATACTGAAAAGTGCTGGAAGAAAAGCCACTCTTTCCTCCTCCTGCACACAGAGACTGCTAGGGAGGGTATTTTAAACAAGTAGTGAATATTTGGAGTTGGATATTAATATGTATATTAGAATACTACTGGATATTAAAATTACATTTGATAAAACTATTAATCTGACCTTTCCAATGAAATTCTGGAAAATTCACATATAAAATTCCAGGGGACTGTCTTTGGCAGCACCTGGTGGACCTGAGGTTTAATTTTAATTTTAATCTTTTATCACCAATCCAGTTTTGGGAGCATGGGAGCGCTGTTGCTTCACAGCAGGTCATTGGTTCAATTCCCAGGCCTGGGGCCTTTCTGTGTGGAATGTGCATGTTCTCACCTTGTGACTTTTTGCCGACACACTGTATGTATGGCCTTGTGTTACCCACCAATTCACCCTCTGATTGATCAGAGGGCATTGTTAAATTAAATTAGAGCAGTGAGCTCTGTTCACGCATGATTGGATCGTGCTCTGATGGTTGTATCAAACTAATGAAGAGAGGGCAAATTACTAAAGAGCCACGATAAAATTGCTGGTCTTTTAACAAAACTTTTTAACAAATAAAAGAGCTACACACAGTGCATATGAAGGGTACAATCAGTTTTCAGTTAAGTTTTTTGTTAAGAGTTTTCATCAGTCAATTTAAATAAAAGAATAACGCATTCTTTCTCTAGCAATAGGTCATGCTGATTGTAATAGGTGATAACAATAACAGCCTCAATCAACGGTCTTCCTTTCACATGCCTTTTTTCTGTAGCTGCATTTTAAATTGAGTGAAATAATTGCACTCAGAGAAACAAGTCGTTCATGCTTGACCTTGATTGCAATCATTTGTGTCTTCATAGCATTTCGTTCTTGAAGCTTAGAGCTAATATGGTAGCCAGTTGGGACATGCTCGTGCCGGGCGGCCTCTCTCCATTGTCTCTGTGCGATCTCATTTCGCTGTTTTGTCTAACGGCTAAAAAGCTAAAATAGCTTCTCTCATTTGCTCAAGCTCTCCACTGCCTCAAACATTAGCACTGTCACAGTCAACATAGTCCACATCACCAATTTCCATGTTAATGGATTATTGTCCCACTTCTGAGTGATCAGCACTTTCTGCAGATTCTTGTGGTTTATTTGAAATGACATTTTGATCATTTTTTCCCCCCTCGGCATCACAACAATTGTATCAGATTAGTTATGAGATTCCTCACGCTAACATCTGTCTCACAAAGGATATAGATTAGCAAAAGCCTCAGTCGGGTGGAAACCTATTCATGACAGCCTGCGACCTGTTTGGGGTCTCAATCCAGTGATTGAGAAACTCAACTGACAGGATGAATGCATGCTGTTATGGAAGAGTGATGAGCCAGTTCCTGACTGTACTAGCTCAGGGTAATCTGGTATGATACACACACATGCACACACAGATATACACACCATCATGTCAGTGTGATTAAATCACTAATAGCTTGCGGAGGAGACAATGTGACTCACACAAGCTCTCCATCTCAACTCGCATCTCCTCACCCTCCCCTTCAGTGCTTTTTCGAATATGGTTCCACCTCTTCTCTCCATCACATTCAACTCATCATTTCTTTCATCTTTACGTCTCCATGTTTTTCCTCATTCTGTTCCCATTTTTCCCCTTTTTTGTTCTACTAACTCTCTCCATCAGCTTTCTAATATCATGTCCTCGTCTGCCCCTCACTCCACAATGTCCATTATTCCATGAGTCTAACCTTCCTCTTTTATTCATCACTTTAGATATCTTTTTTCCCCTTCTTAGTGTTACTGGATGATGTATCATTCTCTACCATCTTATCATTCATCCACCTGTTCTCTCTCACTTCTTCTGCTCTCTCTTTCACTGCATTGCTTCTTCTTACCGCTTCATCGTTTGCACTCCATTTTTATCGCTCTTCACTTTATCGTTACTTTCCCGGATCCTTCTTTCTATTAAGAAGGTGAAGTTTAAACAAAGTATGTTTGTAACACAAGAGGAGGAATTAGGAAAGTTTTGAAAGTCAGCATAAGGTCAGATTTTAAATACACATGCACATACACACGTTGTAAGGCATTGTAAGTGTGTTCCATAGCTTGTGTATTGATTTCTTTGTTATAAATGCATTGTCAACAAAGATTAGTGTATAGACATAAGCACATTATATCAGTCAGGCGAACAGCTAAAGGGTAAAATACAGATAAAGATATACATGTGAGTGAGACAGAAGCCCTGAACAAACAAATATCCTGTGTTGTGCATTTGAAAGTGCACAGATTCATCAAAGTGCATACTGAAAGCAGAGAGAGACACAGAAGGGGTGGTGGAGATAAGAGTGGAAGGTTTCTGTAGAGGCTGTAAAAGGAGATTGATTTAGTTAAGACTGATAAAGAAAAAAGTGAGATGAAGTTTAAAGGAATAATCTAAATAAAGAGAAAAAAAACAGGAACATGAGTTCATATAAATCTAGACAATAGATTTACCTCTGCTATAATGTATTTGTAATTTATAAAGTAGACAATACTGTCAGTAACAATATTTATGTAAAACTACTGTATCAAATAATAAATGTTTTGTTGGTAATTATGTTTAGCTGTGAAAGAGGTCCAATTTTGAATTCATCTCAGCCGCGTGAAACATTTTAGCATCTGTAATTCTTTGTAGTTCTTTCAGTTTCTAATTTTTTTTCTCTTGACCTCCAGGCTATGAACAAACTTGCAAATATTGTGCATGATAGATAGAAGCCAGGTGGATAGACGAAGACAACATAGGAGGAGAGTGAAGGTGTTAGGGGAAGATGAATTGGCCCAGGGACGGGCAGTAAATGAGAATGTGGGAGATGGAGTGAGTAGCAGAAGACGGATGAATGGGGGGGGGCATGGAGAACAGGACACAGAGAGAGTCAGATGAAACGCTGCAAGAAAAGACAAGTGGGAAAGGAAAGGCCAGGTGCAGGTGGCAACAGAGACAACAGGAGCAAATGATAGCTAGAGGGTGGGAAGTAAAACAAATAGGACGAGGGAAGAGACGAAGAAACAATGGATGAGGAGAGTGGGTTATATTTGGTAAGGCCAACTGTTGGCACCCTGGGTGGTGAATGGATGAATGTTTAAGGGGCAGAAAGATAAATTAGGTTGTGTGTGTATATATGTATATATATATATATGTGTGTATATATATATATATATATATATATATATATATATATATATATATATATATATGTGTATATATATATATATGTGTATATATATATATATATATATATATATATATGTGTATATATATATATATATATATATATGTGTATATATATATATATACATATACACGCACACAGTACAGGCCAAAAGTTTGGACACACTCTTCTATTCATTTGAATGAGAAGGTGTTTCCAAACTTTTTGGCCTTGAAGACTCTCGCCTTCCATTTCACTCAAAGCCTGGACGCTGGTGTTGGTGATGAGGAGTGGGAATCATCTGGTTGCTCAATTGACTGGACGAGGTTAGCATGCACATTTAAGGTAAATGGCAGTGAAGAAAGAGAGATGGAGAGAACTTAAGTTTTGACAGCTTACAAGTGATTGTTTAAAGGCCAGCATGCCAGGGTTTGTTAGGTGTTGGTGGGGCTTAGAAACAGAGAGAAAAAGTGTCAAAGAGCAGGGAAGGAAAGCCATGTGTAATGACACAGCTCAGTGTGCATCTCCATGGTGTCTCCATTTTTGGCCTGAGCATAAATATCTGATGTGAAATGTTAAAACATAGATGAGAAAGGTCCAGATGAAGGAGGAAGGGGGGGGTTAGAAGAACAAGGGGACAACAACAGAAGGGGGAATGGATGATTGCTGCCGCTCATTTATCTCTGTTTGTCTTCACATCTGCATCTTTTTCATAGTTTTTCCTGCCTTGACAAAGATGGAGGGTGAATGAGGAGTAATTGAGATGAATTAATGCCTGTTGGGGCTTTTTCCCTGAGTGTTTTGTCTGTTGCTAATTTTTTTTCTACATATCGTCTTTGAGAATCTTCTTCCTTTTATGCACTTTACTCGCTTTAATCGCTTCTTCTATTGCTCTCCATTGACAGATCCATTCTTCATCCTTATATTCGCTGGCTTGTTTCTGCTCTCAAATTACTGATTTGTTTTCCCTCCTAAACTCCCTCTTTTTCCACTGTCTGTGTTCATCTGAAACTGATGGTGATGTATTATTGAAAGCCACTGAAAGGGTTGGCAAGAGGGGGACGGATGGAACTGGCTGTGTTTACATTTTAACAACCTTTTCTGAAACAGAACAATGACACTGGGAGTACAGGGCAGCCATTAAATAACTTTGCCATCATCATTATGGAAACTGCTTCATGACAGTCTTAAGTTGAAACTTTGTCAAGTCGAAGAGTCTGGGACTGAGGATATGCCAGCTCCTGGTCACTGTTGTGTAGAGATCCCATAATTATATGGCTGTATTGAGTGAAACTGATAATAATAATGGAAAAAAAAAAGCATTTGCCTTGTTCATGTGGAGGAAAATGATAAAGATCAGAAAACAGATTAAGAGTCATTACATGCACTGCAGCTCCAAGGACAATTATCATTTAGTTTACCAGTAAAGGTAATACCGTAACTGTGAGAATCTGCAAAGTGTCTTTTCCCAGAATAACTGCTGTCTGTTTCCTATGCCTGAGGGACAAATTAACAGCTGCCTCATAAATGAAAAGCATCTATTCTAAGACGCAACAGCAGTTGTCACTGTTGAAGGGAAGTTAGCACTTTCTTTCTTTCTTTCTTGTGTTGTGCCATTTTAGAGGGCTGATAATGGTACAACACTGTTCCTTACTGGGAAGGATGCACAATGGCTGAACTGCCATGTGAGAGTCTGGGTCTGGGTCTGTCTGTCTCAGATGATTGAAGTCATGAGCCTCAGCTCTTCACCCGCACTCATCCCTTCCTCCCTGCTCTGTCAGTGTGAATCAAATCCTGCAAGACTGTTTTCACATGCATATTATATAAAAGATATACATGTGCATAGCTACAAATGTGTTTATATCATACATGCGTGTGATTTGTGCGATTCACACTTAAATGCAGAAATTCAGAGGTTGTTCATCAATTATTCAAGTAACTGTGTGCATTTTCCTTTTATGTATTTCTTTCTTCTCCCTTGTTTTCTGTTTTGCTCCTTCTTGTAAACTGTTAAATGCCATCTTCTGATAACATCTTCCAAGTAACACATCACATACAGTATGCTCACAACAGAGGCAGACAGAGAGAGGGGCAGATAAATCAGCACCATTTCATTACCTTCCTCTTCCATGTAGGAAGAATGCTTTTAGCAAAATATGGCTCCAAATATCTGCAGATTCCGTCCTCCATATAAATCAAATGAAGGCAATCTGCATCTGTACTATGCACTATGGGTTATGTACTGTATGTGACAGCTCTTAACTGTACCTTCATCTCTGTCATTTCTCACCAAAAATCACAACCACTCTGTCGCCATCTTTTTTTTTCTTAACTCTATCCCTCTATTAATCTCTCTCTCTTTCCGTTGTTGTCATCATGCTCCCATCCCTGCTTAGGTGTCTTCCTACCATTTTCTCGGATAACAGTACAATATCTGCTCTGGATTATACTACATCATGCAGATTTGTATGCCAATGTGTGTATGTGGGGGGGGTAATTTATGTATGTGTTATGTATGTATGTGATTTGTGACAAAACGCTACACAACTGAATTCATTTGGGAGTGTGCACTTACTGTATGTGTGTGTGTGTGTGGTGTCAGGCTCTGATCTGAGGAAATACTTTAGAAATACATGAAGTATATAAACGACTGGGACGTGCGTCTTTCTGCTGCATCGCTGTTTGTCTATCAATCACTATCGCTATGGTTTCCATGCCAACAGTGCATCCTCCATACTGTGTCAGCCATAAGTGTTTCAGAGATTGACCCACCCTCCCCCCTTTTCACTCTGGCTCATCCATCATTCTTCAAACCCGTGTTAGTCCCTTTCTTGGATCCCAGCAGAGCCTTAAAAATGGGCTCAAAAATCTTCTCTCAAGTCTCAGTCAAGGGCATGCATTGTTGACAGATGGAATGACGATGAGTTTATGGTCTCCATCAAGGTCTTCTAGCTGTTCCATCACACAGAGGAAGCAAATAGATTAGGCTTCAGTGTAGGGTTTCACACACTAATTGTCTTACAGTCATTGCCATATCCCCGATGGACGTGGGATACATTATCTGGTTATTCATCCAAAACCTCATTTACACTCTCATTCGTTTTGGCTCCGATAGGAAGGCCATAAAACACAAATTAGTAAAAATCAAAGCAGGAGAATATTTACATGACAATAATATTAGATGCAAAGGAAGCAGTAATAGAGACTGATAGCTTAATGATCCATGTACTCTGAGAGATTTATTATATCCTTCAGATATTTTCAACCAAAAAATTCACCCATTCACCTGCATCCCATTGACAAAAAAATTTAGTTTCATGTGCAATAATGGTCAACTTTCACTGCTGTTTCTTGCAGAAACAAATCAGTTTCATTTGGTATGTGAAACGATGGGACTGAGGCCCTGGACATATGAAATTCTTTTTGTAGAACCAGAAGATCCAAATGTTTTCTAAGTGCTCTGACTATATTGAATTTCCTGTGTCAGCAACAGGGGAAATCTGTATCTTTCTCATCTCCGTTGCTGTTTTTTGTATTTCTCACTTCATATCCTGCCCCCTTCCTCATCTTTCACAATCTATCTTCCTGTTCTCCTTCTCTTACCTTCAACACAATGAAAACCTCCTCTTTCCTGATTCTGTCTCTCTTCCTCACCCTCAAATCAGCTCTGCACCGATCCATCTCTGTCTTCCCACACACACTAGAGATTCGACTTTATTACTCACCACAGCTGGAGACCACTTAGTATCACCATGTTTGTGGGTGACACAGAGAATGTGTGTGTATGAGTGTGTGCATGTCTTGCATTGTCTCATTATCCGTCCATAATATCATCAAGAGGGGCAATATCTTTTTAAGAGCTCTTTATCTCACTCACCTCCTGCTGGCCTCCCTCAAACTGTCTGTTTGTGTTGCCTCCACTCAAATGAGAAGAGTTGAATGAAACATTTCCTTCAACCTACCTACTTGTGTGTGTGTGTGTGTGTGCGCGTGCATCAAACAGAAAGAATCAGTGTCTCATATCACTTAATTACACACAGCTCTGCTCTCTTTTTCGTCTTTTTGCACTTTCCACTTGCTTAATATTAAAAAGCTGCTGTTGTGAACTCAACACTGATTTATTAACTTGTGAGCTCTTTCCTGATTGCTCCAAATTTAATCGGCAACAAAACATCAGTTATTAGATTGGCATTACAGTTAATAAAACGCCAAATTTAAGATTAGGTATTTCAGTTCTCAGCCTGAAATGAACAATATCATGTCATATGTATTCAAAGATATCCTTCATTATTTAAAAGCAAATCAATTGTTCTCACAATTTTTTTTTTCAGACATAATCATATGCAATGTCATCTGTGAAATGAGAAATTTCCAAGAAAGTAATTGGTAAAATGAGTAATTGTAAATCAATTAAAAAAAAAAACAATGTTTGCCAGTGTCTGGCCTCTAAAACTGCTGTAAAAGATACTGTAGACTGAACTGTTATTTTCCGAGGTGGGGAGCTAAACACGACTGTATCTGAATTTTTATAACATCAATGGATGAAGTTAGTAACTCTGTAATCTTCACAGTTTGAGCAGTCAGGAGTCGAGGACACAGAGAGAGCTCACATAGAGCTAAAAGGGAAGGATTTAAATAAGTGGTTGACTTATTGTGTCAACAGCTTTTTCTGCTTCCTGCCAGTGACCAAAACAAACAATTAGTACCGGTTTGACCAAACAGGCTCAGACAAGGTTATGCACTCAAGTTAAAAGAGCACTGACTCCACATACACTCAGAAATATCCATTGTTTAAAGGGTTAGGGTTAGTATTGTACAGTATAAAGAGAAATTTCCATATTTATCAGGTTATTATCAGGTTTGGTGTTTCTATATCAATGCTGTGAAAGTGTCAAAGCTTTGTGATAAAACTACACATTGCTCTCTACACACTACACAGACATTGCTCTCAGCCATGCTCCGAGCATCAGCCCAGCAGAATTATGTTTTTCTGACAGAAAACTCACTCAGAAGAGAATCACAATCCTTTATTCTTACGTAAATGAAACACAGAAAAGTGTAAAATATTGGACATCCGAAGACAAATGAAATGTTACAGTATGAGCTACGTTTGATGTACTGTTGCGATTGTAATAAACTACAAGTCATTTTCCTTTCAATCATGTATCTGAGGATGGCAATGCATTATCAGCAACTGTCTAAAGATAGTGTAGCAGACTGCAGTTCCCCCTTTTGGACTGTAATCCTGTCTCCTGTCATGTCCTCTATCATGCTTAATGTCTTTGTTGCCATTCTCTCTTCTGTACCTGCCTAACTTTAAGTCAAGCACAAAGGACCACATGTTTTTCGTTAAGAAAATAGTGACATTGAGGCCTTGGATTGTTGTTCAAGTTTTATCCTTTCAACTATAATTTTACGATCTCAATTTTGCTGTGATGCAGAAATCCTCTCACAACTCTGAGTGTGTACGTGTGAGATAGAATGCGAGATTTAGAGGTCTCACTTAAAGTGAAAACAGTAAAACTGAAGTGTGTATATAAATCAACCACACTCAAGAAAATGAGTTGTTCACTTCTTCAGTTCTGCAGCCCCCCCCCCACTTATATAGTGAGCAGTCCTCCATTGCTTTAAAACACACATATGCACCACACGGTCATAAACACAGAGGTTTCAGTGACGGTAAATCAAAAGGAGAACTGGAGCCAAAAGAAAATGGAAAGAGAAGGAGATAGAGATATAAAAAGACGTTTTATCCATTAAGTAATGCAATGAGGTCTCAACTAATCAAATCAAGCTGTCACTCAATCATTCACCCTGAAAAAACTTTAAAGCCTTATGCAAGCGCACACAGACACACTGCAGAGATATAAAACTTTTCCATTAAAATAATTTATACTCCGGTCGCAGCTTTTCAATTATCAGCACCTTTTTTTGACCTTTTTCACTCTTGTCAATCTCTTTATTCTTTCCCTTTCACCACCTCTATTTCTTCGAGTTCTGTGTTCAGTGAAGTGCGTGTGTGTGTGTGTGGCACTGATGCTACTTCCTGACAAATTAACTTTCTGGGTAGCAGGTGTCAAAAGGTAACACATTAGAAATATAGAGAGCAGATCAGACAAAGAGAGAGGGATGGATGAGTCGAGGTAGGAAGTGTTCAGGGGACTGTGTCAGTACAAAGAACAGCAAAGAATCTGAAAAGTAACAGGTGTGTATTCTACAGGTTGTGTTTCTGCTTTTCAGTTTGCTGTGTCAAAGCAGTTAACAGAAATTTAACAGATTTCATAAAATCATAGAATGCAACCGTGCTTGTCTGATTGAGGGATAAGTGCGATTAACTTCATTAATATTCATGGAGCATTTTATGTTCGACTGGATGAGAGTTGTAGAGAACTAGTAAAATTTTGTCTACCCAGCTGGGGTAGGGGAGGCTTCAACTCATGGGAAAACCACAAAATAGAACTATATAACATGTTGGTCAGGTTTATGTTGAAATGGCAAACATCTGTGACATCAACCACTGGTTCATGAAGCCTTGCGCTTGTAACGTGATGATAAGCAAACATACTTTTTAGAACCAGTGGAGTTTCCCCCTAATAGAATGAGGTCTACAGCTCGGAGTTTGTCTATATTTTGAGAAATTCTTTGCAACTGTGGATGTCGGTTCTGTGATGGACTAGCCATTTATCTAGGTTGTATCCCACCCTCATCCAGTGTCAGTTGAAATGTTTTCCAGCCCCCTTATCCCTGCATGGATAGGCAATATAAACGATGGAATGTATGAGGGCATGAGATCTTTGGTCTAAACCAAAACCTGAATTACACTATTTTGCATCTAAAGCCAGAGCTTCATAAATCTTATCACATCCATAAACAGACACACCTGAGGACCTGGAACAGTATTCTCGGATGTTGGAGTTTTACACAACCACTTCAATCCATCGCGGAGCTTTTCGGTTTTCACCATATCCCTAATGTCAGTTATATTGACTAAAGGAATAAATCAAAAAGGGAAAAAAGAAAGAAAAATTCAGTTTCATGTGATGAAAAGAACAAAGTTTTAATGAAAAGGTGGAGGAAGAGAAGGAGCAAAAAGAGACCCTAATGAGGATGAGCTGGAGAGAGGAGGGCGCAGATGGGAGTGATGCTCCAGCCTGCACATACTATGAATAATGAAAGCTCTGCAGTCTGCTGTGTGGGTGTGTGTGTGTGTGTGTGTGTGGGTGTGTGTATGTGGGTGTGTGGGTGTGTGTGGGTGTGTGGGTGGGTGTCATTTGCAGTGTGTAAATTGGCCAGATTAGTGCATACATACGTTATTAAAGTGTTTGGTTGGAACACATTTGTTTGTGTACATTGAGCAGAATTGTTTGTGTGTTTGTATTTTGTGTTATTGTATCAGAAGTGAAGCATAAACGTGTGTGGGGAGTGGCTGTCTGTTCATTCAAACTGTGTAATGTGTGTGATACACAACATGAAATATGTAGCGAGTTCGTATCCAGTTGTGTGTGTGTGCGCGCGCTCTGTATGGTTGTAAATTATATAATTGTTTGTGTATGCGGGGTAAATTGTGATGCTTTGATGTATTCTTGTGAACATGTGTGTACTCTAGTCCCTCCGAATGATCACAGTGTGTGTGGAGTCATAACCCCTCACATCGATGCATTGCAGATTACTTTGTCTCTTTTTCCTCTTTAAATCCACCTCAACTCAAAGTGCACGCGTTTTCTCCTCTCAACACTGTTCCCGTTAACACAGAACCAGTCAGTAGTCACAGTGTCAGGTAGTCCATTGAAATCCTCACTTATGATTTTGGAGGTTGAAGACAAAGCCAGGCTGCTAAAATTATTTGACCTTACTGGCATTTGTAGCTCAGTAGCCACTTAAGCTAACAATAGTTCAAAGAGCTGTTAAACATTTTGTTTTGCAGACTTCAATTTTGCTAGTTAATTTACTTCAGCGGACTGATAAAATTGGTCTTGAAATGCAAATATGGCCGATTTCTGTGGAAACATTAAACTATTACTAACACTTGAGTGTTTCTGCTTTCTGCTGCAGAGACTTGCTCATTCGTTGAAAAGGAAGAAATTCACACAAATTCTTTTTTTAGAAATAAATTTCGTTTTACAGCATATTGTTCGGTAAAATCAAAGAGTGACAGACAGAATGTAAATGATGAAAGTCAGGTTGATATTATGTCATTATGAATGACAACACACAACAGTCACCTCAATGAATTGGCATGCAGTTAAGTGTGTTTGTCATTTACATCAGACTAAAATTTTCTCTTTGTTTGAAGCATTGTGGACAGTTGGCCACTCAAACTGATGTAATGATTGAAATCGATAATCCAGCCAGTTTGGCTCACTGTTCCTGTGACTGCTCACCAATGAAAACAATGTGCTTCCACTTCTCTACACCTCCATCACTCTCTTACAGGGCTCTTTGCATCCTCCCAGGTATGCAACCCCCCCCCCATGTTTCTCAGTTGAAGCGAGGCCTATTTGTGGCGTCAGGGTCAACATGGCTGACAGTGAAGTATATGATGGCACAGCCAGGTGGAAATGAACACTCTCTCTTCCTCTCTGCCTGTCACATTGAGACAGATCTTCATTTCAACAGATCGGGTTGAAATGAAAGTTAGAAACTGTGAAACAGAGCAGAGACCAACCAAACTCAGGAGATTTACAGTGCATTGGAGCAGTAAAACTAAATACTCTACATCATATGCCTTTTGAAGCATTGAGTTAAAAATTTGCGATCTTTAGAATTTATTTGGATTTTCTGATCAGTATCTCTCCTCACTGCAGACTAAACCAAAACACTGTTAGGGTTACGTAAGAAAAATACCTGGTGAAGCACGTGAAAATATGATAATTATGGTTAAAAGCACACAAATAACTTTGTGTCCAGTACAAGCTCTATGGAGGAGTGTGAGATCCAGTTTCCTTCAGGTTATTAATATGCACAAAGTATACATAGATGTACACAATCTCAAAGGTTATGCAAGAGTTAGGGTTCACTATATGATGGCAACAACATACAAAGCAGCATATAAACATGCCAGGCAAAGGCAGGGAAGAAGACAACAATCGAGCAAAAACAGACATAAACATTTCATGATTTGAATTATTTAAAATGTCACTTCTGGAAATATTTCATGTAGAATTGAATTAGAGGAGGAATAAGCACGTGCTAGACCTGTGTCCTTTATTGTAGGAATACTGGGATGAGCTTACACACTGCACCAGCTATATTTCTTCCCACTCTTTACAAACGAACATGAGATACTTCAAATCACATGGGTGCCACTAATTAAAAATGGTTAATGGATGCACATTGCATCGCCTGCAGCAGAAGAAGAATTAACATGTAGTGTCTCACTGAGCCACCTCCACTTGGGCTTCAGAGGCTCCTCGTCATCTTCAGCAAGAGAAACCAGAGGAGCATGGTATTCATGGTTACATAATAAGATACTTACAAAGTAACATGGCCCAGTCCTTACCCATTCTGCTGTTTGTGTCTGAGCCGCACAGAAAGACAACATTAGCTTTTATTAGGAAGGAAAGTCTAACACTATAATGTTTAACTTTCTGGAATTCACTCATTTACTTTTTCTCTTCTCTTTAACAGGAAGATCATTGAGGTGAAGATTATTGATGATGAAGAATATGAAAAGAATAAGACCTTCACCATTGAACTGGGAGAGCCAATTCTTTTGGAAATAGGACAGAAACATGGTGGGTTTGTCCCCTGGTCGTCTTTGTGTGTCCATTTTTATGTCTACAGTATGTGTGGGTTTTCAAGGTGAAAATCAAGAATTCAACAGCAGGAGCAGGAACAAGCAGAGTGTGACAGACGAATGGAAACGTTGTTTAAATGCCAACAATCCTCAGCCCTCCTGCTCACCTGCCTCTTAAAAACAGGCCAAGACCTTCATTGATTGTGAGAAGCTTTCGATCTAAAATACAGATTCGTTTGGCAAAAATTTTACTTGGAACAACTAAGGACCAGGTTTGGACTAAAAAAGCACTAGGCTCAGACTGTGAAGATTTTAAAAAAAGCAAAATGATCAATGATACATCATATTGGATTACAGGAACGATTACCTGTACCTATATACTGTACATAAATAAGCAGCTCTTTGGTGTAGTGCTTAGCATGTGCACGTCCTCCCTCTGTGGGCGGTTTCTGACTTCCTCCCACAGTCCAAAGACAAATGAATAATTCTAATGTAAGTGTCTATATTCTCTATATATCAGCCCTATGACATACTGCTGACCTGTCCAGGGTGTATCCTGCCCTCGCTCAATGTCAGCTGGTGTTGGCTCCAGTCCTAAGCAATAGAGTCCTAAAATAAGCAATATAGATAATGGATGGATGGCTTCTTAACCCTGTGTGTGCTCGGGTCGTTACTGTAAAGAGTCCAATGAACAGCTTATACAATTCATAGTTTATGCCTGCCCAGTGACCAAGTTTAATCAACATCCCCTCTCAGCTCTGCATGTTAATTTTCTACTTTCCAAATCTGCATAACAAGCTTGGAAATGTATCAATCTAAAACATGACAGCAACATTTCATTTCCCTTTGCAGGAAGCTTTAGTTGTAATTGAACCGGGCTCATTACAGGCAGACAGCTAATGTCTGGCAGATGAGCAAGACTAAAGAGAGCCAACACTCGAAGTCAATATGTAAATTCTGCAGCTTGCTGATTTCTGACATTTATTTTCAAATGTAATTGGCACAAGACTGAAAGTTTCCAATAGGAAAAAGAAAAAACTGAAGCAACCGCCCCATTCCTTTTTTTTTTCTCTTCATTAATATCCTCTTGACTGCACACTTTTTACTTGAACTTTGTGTCTTACTAACAGGATAACATCCACATATTTAACGTCTAAAACAGTGACTCAAAACATTATTTTAACCTCCCCAGCCTCTTAAAATTACGATAAGGAGAAAAAAAATGACTTATTTCTCTTATTGGTAATAACCAATAGAAATATGCTAATATCCTAACGGGGTCAAGTTTCCCTCAGTTTCTTTCTGGTTTCATCATCAGTTCAAAGTTTAGTTTGTCATCAAATACCATCAGCTTTGGTGCTGATTAGCAAATGTAAGACTGCTAATGAGATCATCTAAAATTGAACAGAGCATTATTCCATGCCAGCATGTCAGTGTTTTCATGGTGAGAAAATGTATGTTTTGTCGAATAGACATCAAGTTTGCCGTCACCTCTCAAGATCGAGCCCTGTTCCTCATCAGCGTCTCAATGAAGCCGTAGAAGGTTTTCATAACAAGGCCCAAGTCCCTTATCGGGTTTCTTCGTGGTGAAACCTGTGGTTGTGTGTGATGTAGCCAAAGCTCCACGGTGTTTCATCTGCCTCTCTGAACACGACTCGCACGGACACACTTCCTGGTGGTGTGAGGTGCTGCTCTCTAGATGTCAGACATGATGAACCGACAGCCTGGGGTGTGTTTCATTACAGAGGAATATAATTTGTTTTATCACTCTGTCACAGAGCGAGCTGACTGACATATACACACACTGCACTCAGTTTTTCACCTACAGCAGGTCTGCGCTGATAAGACATGACTCAATTAATTCACTGTGTGAAGAGCAAGATTTGTATCAAGAGTCGCTCCATGAGCCAAAATAATGAATTCCTTCTTTGTATTCATATTTCCCAAAACATAAGATACTTAATAGCATTGAATCCCATGTGGCATATCAGAATTTTAATATTTGCATTTCAATGGCCGTGTTTCACAGATGATCGCATACATTTTCTAAAATGAAATCTCAGCAAAACTATCAAAGTAATTTGCGCTGCTCTGGTCAACCTCAGATGAATGAAGAAAATTGAATTATACATGAATGGGCAAAAGCTGTCAAGTCAGCAGATGAAAGATCAAGAAAAGGCTTCACAGCAAAAAAAAAAAAAAAACAAACATGTTTACAGCCTGGTGCAAAACTGTTTTGGCCTCTTTAGCTAATTTCCTCCCTCATGACAACTGCACATGGGGTGAATTTTTATGCAACTCACATAATTGAGTTATGCTTTGAGTGAGAGGTGGTTTCTTGCCACAGAACGGTATTTTGCCACAGAACGGTATTTTGCACCATCTCAACTCCATTGATGCCATACCACTTAGTACAGTTTTATACAAGTCAGAAGGTATGTAGAGTCAGGTGCTGCTTACACCGACACCACGTAGGTGATGTGAGAGAAGTTACAGAAACAGTCTCTGGTTTTTAAGCGTTTTTGTGGAAAGCAAAATGACATTTTGGAGGAGTTCCATTAACATTAGAGGAAGATTTGTAACAAAACATGTAACAATGCCTGCATTAAAGCAAAGAAAACTGATTCCTTTCAACATCAAGAGTGAGTTTATATTTTTAACCTAAACAGATTTGAGCATATAAATGAACATACATATAAGACGGAAAAAAGGCCTACTGCATTCCTTTGAGCTGGCACTGTGTAACTTCTGGCCAGCCACCTCACCTGACACTTTCTTCTTCTGCTCTTGCAGGTGATTCCAATGAGAACAAGCCATTGGTGGGAGCAGAGGAAGAAGAGGTGGCCAAGATGGGCTGTCCCAGTCTGGGTGAACACACGCAGCTGGAAGTGGTTATAGAAGAGTCCTACGAGTTTAAGGTAAGCGTTTTTGTGTGCAGATTGTGTCTTCATTTCTGTTAACAGATCACACAGGTGTGAATGTTGTCAGTTGAAAGTATTGTTGGATTGTTAATAACCACCAGTTTTGCACTGAGCCTGCTATGTTAAATATCACCTAAAAATCTAAATGGCTTAAAATGCTTATTAGATCTGAAATTATTTGAAGTGAATGTCAGCTGCCTCAGGCAGAGGGATGAAGGATTCACTTTGTAGCAGACTCTCTAATGGGAAGGTTGTCATTTAGATGGGAAAAATAGAAAAAAAAAAAGATGAATAATTTATTCTAAATGAGCTGACATCTTGTTTTAGTACACAACAGTTAGGAATTTTTATGGTGCAGTCGACAAAAGTTATTTAGTAAATGTTGTACATTAGAAGGAATGCATTTACAAACGTGATCCATTTGTAATTTAGGTATGAAGCTGGAAACAACAAACACCTTTCTGTCTCATTTTCAGCTCTCATCACTTTGAATACATGCCTATAGTCATGTTTGTAAATATGACTAATCACTCTGTATATGTGTGGTACAGATTGCCCAAATTTGCCCATTTGTCTCAATTTGTGTTGATGTTTGTGTGTGTGTGTGTGTGTGTGTGTGTGTGTGTGTGTGTGTGTGTGTGTGTGTGTGTGTGTGTGTGTGTGTGTGTGTGTGTGTGTGTGTGTGTGTGTGTGTGTGTGTGTGTGTGCGCGCATACATATGCAGAGAGCAGTGAATACACTTCTGAGTCGTGATGGAAAGGTCATTAGATTTTCGCTCTCTCTTAGTTTGTCTTTGCATGCAATGCTAATTCTTCTATGTGCTATTGAGAAACAGTGAAACTTTGGCATGTATGTATGAATCCTTAATTACTCTTACTGTAACTGCTGACATACAGTATATTTTGGTGGTTTCCTGTTTTTTTTTTCCCTGTCTTGCACTTGTTAGATGGGAACCATGCAGGATTTTCTCCTCACAAAGCCCTGTCAGCTGGGTTGTGATAATGCCTGCTGATGTGATGCTCTATAGCTCCGGCAAGCTGTTTTCCATCAACATCTTTTCCTATTCCCCTTCCTCACTGTTTTAACCAACCACTCGACCAATCTGCCTGAGGGCTTTTCCTAGATTTCACCGAGAGCATCAGTAGCATCAGTAGAAATCATATTAATTAACACATCCTATATTTAAAATTCTCAGTGTTTTTTATCAAATGTATCTTTGAAATGTGCAAGCAAACTGAAAAGCTTGAAATCTGCACTTTCTCTTTTCTCGGTGACTGCAAGTGAATTACCAACTTAAGGGTTGTGTTTTTCCTCTTCTGCCTGGTCTGTATGCATTTGCATGCCTGTGTGCGTGCGTGTGTGTGTGTGTGTGTGTGTGTGTGTGTGTGCGCGCGCGGGCACGCACATGTAGAGTACAGTAGATAAGCTGATCAAGAAGACAAATCTGGCCTTGGTGGTTGGAAGCAGCAGCTGGAGGGAACAGTTTGTCAGTGCTGTTACTGTCAGTGCAGGTAAAACACCTTCTCTCTCTCTTCCTCTCACACATGCACACACAACACATTTTCATTGATGAGCAGTGGTTATGGTTGATATCGTAACATCATTTGGAAGAGTGGGTGATGAAAAAGGACATATCCTGAATGTTTTCATTTATTCCAGGTATAATTATTATTATTACTATGCAGGTCTGATGCAAGTCTGTAGTCACTATTCCTATAATAGAGAGTGTACATATGTTTTTTTCTCAATTTTCACTTTTAATGCTTTAAATAAATACAGTGATTTCTTTTCTTGACAAATGTTACATGAGAAAATAGATGCCACTCTTATATCTGTCCATATATGACTATCAAGCTGCCGGTAGTTAGTTCACAAATGGAAACATCAAGCTGTCTAGTTTACATCTGAAACTCAGATTTTGAAGAATTACATCTGTAATTCAGTTCATGTACGTCACACAAAGATGCAAAACAGTGATTATAGCCTTAACTATCACAATTATAAGGAACTGGAGACACAAACCCTTGAATATAAACAAACAGTTTAGAAATGATCAGTTGCTGCTTTTTTTGTTGTTTAAATTTTACAGGCCAGTCTTGCTGCTCCAATTTGACAGCAATTTTGACATTGAACATCTTTGGTGAAAGCCATGGCTGTATTAAAATGCTGCTTCTGTCAGATCTGTCTGTCTCACTCTACTTGTCTCCTTCTTGTCTCTTCCTTGTCTCTTCCTCCCTCTTTCAACTGTCTCTGTGTTTCACCTTCCTCTTCACCTTCAATCGCCATACACACCTGAAAGGAGATGACGATGAGGAAGAGAGTGGCGAGGAGCGGCTGCCATCCTGCTTCGACTACATCATGCACTTCCTCACCGTCTTCTGGAAGGTTCTGTTCGCCTTTGTCCCGCCCACAGAGTATTGGAATGGCTGGGCCTGCTTCATCGTCTCAATATCGCTCATTGGCGTCCTGACAGCAGTCACTGGCGATTTGGCGTCTCACTTCGGTTGCACGATAGGCCTGAAGGACTCGGTGACCGCTGTGGTGTTTGTGGCGCTGGGAACATCCGTGCCAGGTGAGAAAACACTGACAATGGGAGCCTGGACACAAATAATAGTTAACAGTAATAGAGCAAACTTGTATTTAAGCAGCTGTTGAGTCCATTTTCTATTTGTCACAGAGACTGTGTCGATAAAAGAGAGACAGCTTCTGTTGTAGTTTCCGTAGTGTATGCGTTTGTGTGAATGAGAGTGAGAGCTGCCAATGAATCAGTAATTGGTGAGATATCATCAACAAAAAGTGAGGCCCAACTTTTTGAACTAGTTTCTACCATCTGAGCAGAAGCTGTGTCTGATGCGGATGGATCTCCTGTTGTTACCTTAATTAAAGTCAGTCGTGATCCACTTCAGCAGACGCTGGTCACTGTGACAATTAAGCTCCTCCTCCACATAAGGCAGAGCCAGAACATGACACACAAGAACTTTTTCTGGTTGCGGTGAATAAGTGGAAAATTGGAACAGGACAGATGTCCAACCATGAAGTGGAAAATTGTATCAGCCTTCATAAGTTGCAGGCCCAAGCTTGTTCCAATTGCAAGCTGACAGCACGCCTTTTTGTTACACCTGCTGTCAAACGCCAGTCAAATGTTGCAGAGGGAAATGATCATCCTGTGAGATGAAGTCCTTCCTGGTCTTCAGAATGGAAAATTGTGCGCTGCAGTGTGCACTTTATGATTTCTCACTCAAACATTGTAGTGGTAAATGGGAAAGGACTGATCCTCTGTCCTCCATCACAGCCTTCAGCCTGAGCTGGTCTCCACATGGGGGGCTTTAACTCAATTCACTTCTGTTTATTGTTGCTCCTCGATATGATTTATAGAAATAGCTCCTTTGCTATTCTTCCAGGCAACAGACATTGCCTTACAGCAATGTCTCTGATCTGAAGTTTGAATCAACAGCCATTTTACAGTATGCTGTATGGAGGAATTTCAGACTGCCAATCCATCATCAGTATGTGTGTCCCGTCTCAGGACACCTTAACGTTAATGCGTTGGCTTCTCTTGCTTACCTGAATCTCTTTATTCCATTTAGCTTGACCTCTTTTATCTCATTCTTTGTTTTCTCTCCTCTTTCTCCTTTCTTTCCATCTTTCCCACTCCTGCATACTTATCAGTTACACTTGCTCTCATGCCCCATCCAGGTCAATTTATTATTCTGACCGGGGGCTGCATTACTCCTCCCTCGCTCTCTCTCTTCCGTCTTCTTATGGGATGTTGTGTTTTCACTATAGTGTCATCCATCATACCCAGGTGTGTGTGGGTGCAGTTGTGCGCTTGTTTTGCTGAGGTGATGCAAGTTTGTGTGCGACAAGTCCGGCAGGGCATTATAACTTCCACCAGGAGTGTGTTTGTGCTTGTGTGTGTTTGTAATCTCTTTAAAAGTTGTTTGAAAAATTTATGTTGTCTTGGGCCCCCTCTCTCTTTTCTCTCACTTTCTCTCTGAGCCCTCCTGCAGATTTTTATAAAACCATTTGTGCATTACAGTATACATCAGAGACTCATTCAAGGGTTCTCAGGCAAATTTACACCAGAATTGCAGATTCAGGCAATTGGATGCAAATTGGTGGGTTTGAAAACTGTTAACTACTGAATGTACCTAACCATCTGAGAAATTCAAACTGTATCAGTGTTGTTTCATATCTGTATTATTAGTGAAAAAAAAAAACCTTCTGTGATCACAGAATCATCCATCCTCATGTATCCCATCTTACACTCTGAGTTTGATTGGTGATTCTAAACATGTGTGGACATGATACCCACCTTTCAAGACAATCTTTTTCTTTTCTGTGTGGATTAATAGATTGATTGACCTTTAAAATCCTTTACCAACCTTAAAAAGGTTTTATTTATTCTATTTACCTAATTCACAAGTACTTTCATTTCCACTATGTGATACTTACATACATACATGCTGGAATTACACTCACAATTTGTTTCCCCATCATTGTGTGTGTGCGTGTCTTCTCTGCTGCCCTCACCCAGAGAGGGTAGAGGAGAAGATTAATAACTTGTCAATAAAACTTTATACCAATCCCTTTAAAACCAAAGAGTCAGACCAAAAATATCAGCAGTGTTTGTGAAATACAGGTAATCCAGAGAGGGAGGTAGCTATATTACTGTTCCAGATACAAAAGAAACCAACAGGCACAGCATCCCAAAAGCACTGCCCTCATAAATGGCCTCCCACTGATGGTAGCCACTGTGTTCAGCTGTTTGAACCTGCTTTTTTAGATCTTTACCAACTTTTTTTACTGAAAAATCTGGTCAACTTGGTAAATATACAGTTGATAATGCTGCTTAGTTTTAAATTTGGGTTTGAGCTTCTTCGGCGTTGCCAGCATTAGTAAGAAGTGTGTGTTTACTGTATGTGTGCAAAGGCAGTAAGTTTCATGACTCAAGGATAAAAGCTACAACTTTTTTTTTTTTTTTTTTTTATGGTCTCTCTCCAACAGTCAGGATTACACTTCACATCACCCTTCTTAAAAAAAAAAAATTAGGAGCATATTTTTCAAGTTGCCATATGAATTTCACCTAATCTCACAGACATTCAAATGAGAATTGAGACTCATCTCAGCAGAGTGTCTAAAAATAGAAATAAGCCAAGACAGGCACACTATAACTGGCAGCTGTTTCCCTGGTGATCCCTGCCAACCCAGTTGTCGAGTCTCTGCCATTTTTATCCTCTTTCTCTTTATTAAATGTGCAGCACCACACAGCTTCATTCGTGTTGGCTACAAAGCGAGTATTTATAACATAAAGTCTGAACTAAATTAAACATAAAGCGATTTCCCTGGATTAACTATGAAAATGCTAACTGTATAGGAATCATGGACTGTTTATAAAAATAGCCCAGAATCTTGATTGATGAGCCTTAAACCTGTATTCAGTCTAATAACTCATGAGGGGACGACACCGCTGCTTGTAAAAATCAGTCAGATTTTATTCTATGTGAAGATGAGCCTAATTCTTACTTGATTTATTAACTCAGTAAATAATTTGCTAATGACTTTATGTTCTCGGCCTCTTGTTTCAAGTCTTCTTCGATGCAGCATGTTAATTTTTCAAAGCATTTAGAGGGAAATAGGCCATAAAGCAGAGCATGGATTAGGGCGGGACTACTGTGTGATTGACAGACTGTACCACATGTGCCTCACAGGATAGAGCCAGTCAGATCCAGCCCCCAAACCTCCTCAGCTCCACCTTCTCCTCCACGGATGGTTTCTTCTTGTTTCAAAAACCAAGATAGCAACAGCCAAATTACAAAGTTGAGCCTTCAAAGGAGCAGTTCACAACCCACAAATTACAGTGTGAAATCACAGTGGGCTGTCACATGACAGGAACCTGCTTCTGATGAACAAGAATGTGACGATGATCTATATGTGGTTTCCCAATAGAAGCTGGCCTCTGGGTAACCTTCTCTGCCTTCCTTTGTGTTTTCTCTAATTATCTCTCTGTGTTGTTTCACTATAAATAAATGTTCATAGTGCCTACACACAGCTCCTTGATCTTTCCTTGAACCACTTTGCTTCTTTTTTATGTCTTTTATTTCGTAAGCATATGCCACTGTGTGTGGATGTATGGGTGTGTGTCTTTAGAGGGGATTTCATACTATTTGTTGCCTTAAGGTCATTTTCTCAGTGAGTGAGAAACTCGTTCACCACAACATCAAACGTTAGTCATATAAAACTCATTTGGTTATATTTTCACACTCCTGCCTTGTTTATGTTCTAACATTACTCTTGTTGTAAAAAAAGAAAAAAAAACAATTGACTTGAATACAGATTACTGACACATTTCTGTTATTCCCATCCAGACACATTTGCCAGCAAAGTTGCCGCAATCCAAGACCAGTATGCTGACGCCTCCATCGGCAATGTCACTGGCTCCAACGCCGTCAACGTCTTCCTGGGTATTGGTGTGGCCTGGACCATCGCGGCCATCGCCTGGCAAACCAGGGGCAAGCCATTCAAGGTGGACCCAGGAAACCTGGCCTTCTCTGTCACCCTCTTCACCATCCTGGCTGTGATGTGTGTCAGCACGCTGCTGTACCGGCGGCGGGCGAACGTGGCTGGCGGTGAGCTGGGTGGGCCGCGGACTTGCAAGTTGCTAACATCGCTGCTTTTTGTCTCACTTTGGCTGATTTACATCCTGTTGGCTTCTCTGGAGGCCTACTGCCATTTTCCATCGTTTTAAATGGATGAGAGTGGGGAGGGAGAGAGACCAACTGCCAATTCAAAGAAACAGAGAGAGAGAGTGGAAGACAGGGAGAGGGAGAAATTTTCAGGGATGAACATGAATGAGAAAAAATGGGAAGTTCAGTTGAATTGATTTGGGCCGATGCTGATCGTCAAATTCCTTTTTTTTTTACAAGCTAAACATACAGAATCTTTTTTTGTTAAGACACTTTTTTTCCCCCTTAAAAACTTCCATGAAACACTAAAAGTTTTCCCTCTAAATTAAGATTTATTTAAAACTTCAATGACGATTGCAATGCAGATTAAAGAGCACTTTTGTGTAGTTGTGCATCAACAGTGAACAACTGTGTTTAATAATTTAATAGTAACTGACTGGTATTGTTCCATTTTACTGCCAAACCAGCAAGACAGATGTCAGGGACTGAAGGAGAAAAAATACCAGCTAGTGGGAAGCGGAAGGCAGCAGAGCTAAAGAAAAGTCTGCATAACATTAACGCAGTGGGAATAAAGTAGAAGAAGAATAGATGGACTCTCTCCTCACTTTTCTTGATCCTTCTGCCACAACTGTATCCCATCATCACCGGAGCAGTGGATGCACCCATCAATACCTGTTGAACTCAGTCTAGTACAAACAGCGACTTATGACTAACCATTCCTCTGCCAACCATACACACAAACACACACACGCACAAACACATGCACTTTTGTGTCCTTGGCTGATTCTGCAACAGAGGACCACTCGCCAACTTGCAGGAAAGATGAAAACTGAAATGTTCGTTTTCCTTTATTCTCTTCTCCTCATGACTACACTGTGCAAAATAATCCTTCCACTCCACACACATACACACACAGCTGTCCTAACATACACTCTACAGACCACACACACTCCTCCCTCCCTCTTGCCTTACTCTGACCTCGTCTCTAGGAAATGTTTTAGTCGTTACAATGAAACGCTGTAAGAAATTCTGTTAAAGATGTAATAATGAATCCCCAACACCCACCACGGCAGTTTTTATTTGAGCCAATCTCAAGCCCCTCCCCCTTACAATGCCAATCTACAGCCTCACTTATCCCATGAAGGAAACTTATCCTGCCCCCCCTCTTTATTTATAAACTTTTCAATGGCGTCACGTGTTGATGTTGTTACCGTGGAATTGTAAAAAAAATAATAATAATAATTAAAAAAAAAGACAGAAAAGAAGAAAAAAATCAGACTATGAATATGGAGATGGAGAATGAAGAGATATCTGCATGGAGGATACAGTCTAAAATGTTGAATTATCACCTGGAAGAAATGGCGCCAAGAAACTGAGAAATGAAAATAAAAATGTGCGATGTGCAAGCAGTTTGCCTTAAAGCAAACATTGTGCGCTATACGCTGTTTACACTCTGAACTCATCATTTAATTACAGGGAGATGTGAACAACTGGAGCAAAGCAGGAATTAACCTTTCACCAAAAGAAACTAGACCAAGATGGACAAATTAGAATGAAGGATTTAGCCAACAGTGTCAGTGATACCCAGTGTTTCTAACTGTATATGATAATATGAGCTACATTTATTGATGTGTGTGATCACTGATATTTCATTTATGAGAAGTCTCTCTGCTTGTGAGGAAAACCCTTGATGCAGAATCGACAAGCCCCTTTTTTTCAGTTCGTTTTATTGCAGCAGATGGAAGATGGTGAACATAAAACCAGAAATGACTTAACTGACAGAAAGAGTCGAACGCTGTGATGAGAAATGTACGGCAGCTCTGAAATATCAAGCGACTGTTCTGCAGCAGTTGTAACATTGGGACGTATCTTAGTACGAAAAAACAACAACACTTATGTCTGTTATCCAAAGATTTGATAGAAGAACTTTGTCACAAGTGATAAGTAGAAAACCATTTATTTTCTGTGTGCAGGTATAATGAAATCGAACTCCTTCAAGCTGCCAACAATGTTAAATTCATCAGTGTTCACATTAAGGCTAAATGTGCTTGGCAATAGGTATTTCTGGATGTGGGTCTGTATCACATTAATTTGTTTTTGTGAAAGATTTGTTGATTCAGACATGATGTATGTGTGTGTGTGTGCGCGCGCATGTGTTCTGTATACACGTGTTGGTGAAGGTATATGAAACTATTTAAAGTTGAGACTATTATACCACATATCATGATCTCAACCATTTTGTTGTTGTTTGTCTGAGGAAGTGTCAAAGCCAGGTTTACATTATGTTTGTGTTAACAACCCTGTTCTTCCTGAGGCTTCGACAGAAGTTGGACGGCAGGAATGCCATATGGCTTGTCAGTACAGATTATGATTAAATACATTGTTAACAGCATAGGAGGGAATGATTTTCCCCTCAACTGCCCATGATGCTGACTAGATACTTCAAGGAAAACCCACCTTAGAGAAAATAATAATTGAGCTTTTTTTTTCTATTGTTGTTCACGAAGAGAAAAACAAAACAAAATGTAGACTTTATAAAACCAGCTCGTACAGACAGAAGACAAGTGGACAATAGGAAGTGTTTTGCGAATTAGAAATGCCTGTATGCTTTAACCCCCCTCCAACAAATATGACATTTCAAATGCCACATCAGTGCCTCTCACTTTTTTCAACAGCCATAACAAAAATTTGAGAGTAAAATATTCCAAACTTTCTCAGTGTAAGATTTCTTAAACAGCAATTTTCTGGCAGGGCCAGTTTGGCCTCCTGCCATAATGCTCTCGGCCCGTTTCAAAGGACTATTTCTTGGCTGTAAATATGTAACATTGCTGTCTAGAAAAATAGACACGATGGGATGTCCCGAGTTTCCACTTCAGAGAGGAAGTCATGAGGATACGACAGCATGTTATTGGCCTGAAGGGCTGTAGCGTGGACACAGAAGTCTCACTTGATTACTGTTATGATGAAGAAAATGTAAAAATGTGATCATTTTTAGATGAGATTTGGAGTTATAGTTTGAGGGATAGATTTCTGAGGGAGTTTATGGACAGTTATTCACTAAGGACGGATTCACAGATAGTGATGTCCTCAGATTTGATTGAGTTTTGAGAGAAAGGAGAAATTGCAGCCATCATGTTACATCATGTTACTGCCCCCCGTTGTGTTTCAGTTGCAGAACATTAACTCCCAGCACACAGCAGCTTTACATGTGAAGGTGACATGGCGGAGGTCATGAGCCACCTGACATGACTTGCATGGTGGCACGGCCCCCAAACTGGTCAGATGCCAGAATGCCTGCCAGGCTAAACTCATTCTCTCAATGAGTTAAGCCTCTGAAAGAGTCGTCAATTTAAGAATGAGTGGGCAGAATAATAGTGCTGCTGACGCTACAGCAACACAAGAATGCTGGGGCAAATTTAGAAATGTCGGCTTTTTTAAGGTTGATAAGCCTTGCTGGAGGACAGCTGAGTGTGTGTGTATGTGTGTGTAAATGTGTGTCTCTTTGTGTGCGTGCATGCTTTCTCAGTGAGTGAAGAAATACGACCATATTTTTAGACTCTTGCCTGTTGCTTAGTGACCATCTATCTGCAAGCCGTTGTCTTTTTGACTGTTGCTGGTGTGCGAGACTTTGTGTGTGTGTCATTGCCTCACTCTCAGTGTTTCTCGCTTTATCTGCTTGCTCTTTCCTTTTGTGAATGTGACAGTATAATCTTTCATTCATTTCTCTCTCTGGGTGAATTTTAACATGCTGTTCATATATTTATTCTTCCAGCATGGGTTTCCTTTACTTTATTCTCCTTGTGCTTCCCCCTTTTTGCACGTGTCCATATACATGTGTATTTGTATCTTTATGTCTGTGCGGTGTGTGTGTGTGTGTTAGATTAAAAAATTAGAATGCCAAAATGCCTGAAATTTGGATGTGTGTGATTGCAACCTGTACTCTCCCTCAACAGGTGTGTGTGTGTGTGTGTGTGTGTGTGTGTTTGTGTTTGCACCTGCTGAAAAAGATAAAATTATTGATAAATTATAGATCTGGCTGTCACTTGAAACTGGGAATAGATGGTGGCACTTTGCTGAAGGGTGTGTGTGTGTGTGTGTGTGTGTGTGTACACTGTGTGAGACATTATTATGTTCATACACTATCTAAAGGTTACTAACTCCTCACAGGACTGTAGAATACATGCAGAAGACTGATAAAATATACATTCATTCATCTTCTACCACTTATACGTTTCCAAGCCACGGGGGTGCTGGAGCCAATCCCAGCTCACACTGGGCGAGGGCGGGCTACACCCTGGGCACGTCGCCAGTCCATCGCAGCTGATTGAAAATCAGTTAGGTAAACACACAAACACACTCAAGCCCACTCATAAATACTCCCTGAGCATGCAAATGTAATGAAAATATTTTTCCATCCATACATTTCTTCAGATTAGAGGGAAAACCTGAAGTACACAGTTGCTTTGTGGTGCTTGTGCAATTGTGTGCATGTGTGAGCGTGTGTTGGCTTGTTAACAGACTTTAGCGCAACTGACATTAAGAAAGTCTATTTGTATTCAGGTAAACCTGGAGCTCTGGCAACATTGTTAGAGCAAGTAGCTGCTGTCAGATTTCTCTTTTCTTCCTCACAATTTCCCCATTTCTGTGGTGTTGCTTTTCTGACAAACATTCAGTGAGTGAACTTGAACATGAATGCAAAGCTGTATTGTTATGTACAGACCAGATGTGTTTATTGTTAGGAAGTCGAAATACGACAAGACATTTTAATATCCCAGGTTAACCCTTGGACGATTTCCAATTTCATGCTTATAATATATATATCTATATATATTTATATTCATAGAACAGTTTGTTTTCAAATCTTGTTTATTTTCCAATATTCAACACTTGCTCTTCAGAGTCTTTATGCATCCTTAAACCCTAAGCAGAACATGAACATTTATGTGCGTTGCATTATCACACAGAGCTGCAGTCACGTCTCAGTGCTGCTGCTTGCTGCGGTAAATGTTTGTGGTAATTGTTAGGTGAAGAAGTTTGTCTCTGAATAGGGAGTAAAACTCAACAAATAATAATAGGAAGAATTTACATATTTGTGGCTTGCCACATTTCCGATTTGAAAACATTTCCTGTTTGTGTGTGTGTGTCTGTCTTAACCAGCCTATTTATATTGATAAGTGTGCTTCTTTTTTCTCCTTCTCTCTGTGTTCTGTCAGAGCCACTCACTTCTTCTCTACAATACAAACATTTATGTATTTTATTACTTTATTCTCATTGTCTTGAACATATCATGTAGTCTTCTTTATGAGGTCACAAAGTGCTTTTGATATCTTGTTCTCATTTTTTTTCCATTTATTTAATTATTATTATTATTATTGTACTTTTTGTAACATTTGTTTCCATTTTTGTGTTGTTTTGGGGAAAAAAACTGCAGAGAGTAAAACAGCAATTTAGCATAGATGCAAAAATACAATGAGTGTGCTCTTATCCTTTTTAGTGTGTGCATGTTTATGTGTACTTGTGTGTGTGTGTGCGTGCGTGCGTGTGTGCATGTGTGCGTGCTTGTGTGTGTGTGGATGCGTGAGTATGCCTGGGCGTGTGTGTGCATTTCTTCATATCATTCCATCCATGAGTGTGTCAGTGCATGAATTAAACTCATTCTGAAATACAGTGTTGATGTTGGAAATGTTGTAGTAAAGAGTAAAGTATTTTTAAATGCTGAAAATGACATTGACGTGAAAAACAAACTAGATGTTTACAAAGACCAAACTTTTCTTTCTGTTTGTTTCGTTTTTCTCAAAGATGAAATTAAACTGACTGGCAAATGCTCAGAGCTGCATGTGTGTTTTTCTACTGGAGGAGAATCTTAACCCACTTAGGGCTGGGAATGTTTTTCTAAATGCAAAGACTAATTTCACAAATTACTTTGAAATTAGAATGCAGTTAGATTTTAATTGATTTGATCAGCCTTTTGCTGTGTTAACACTGGCTCATATCTATATTTGCAAGCATTCCAGGAAAACATTTATAGTCCCCTCATGAAACATTAATTGGACAATTATTAGATGGCACCAGCTCAGAGGTGGAGCTGCTGCTACATGCTGACCTTCATCACTTTAATGTAGTCTGGCATGCTGCACCATTTGCTCACCTGGTAGAAGACAAACCATCCACAGCAGCTGGGACTCGAGTCCGACCCATGATCCTCTGATTTCAGACAACTGAAGCCTGAAATTAGCACAAGTAAAATGTCAATATCAAGAGAATTTATCAGTAAATCTCCAAATGAGCAAATATCTGGGAAAAGAAAGAAATAAAATAATAACGGGAATTTAATATCAAAACTAATTTAGTTTTCAGTTTTAAGGAAGAATGTGCTTATTCCCATTTGTTTGTTCCTGTTGTCCCTGAATAAACAAGGTAATAAGCAGAGTAGAAAAAGCCTGTTCATCTAAACAACACTAACTAATTGTCAGGGTGTGCGTCTGATGTCTGACAGGAAGCGCTGTTGGAGCACAATCTTTAGACTACTGTTAACAACTATCACTGATGGCGGAAGGGGGAGTTGGGGGGTCTTAAGCCCCCCCAACAAAAATAAAAATACTGTAAGCAGCATCAACAATCAACTGCTGCGTTGCTATGCCGTTGCTGGGAGAGCTGTCAAAGCTGTAACATATGTATCAAATCACACATTACGAATTTCTGGCGCCATTACTGACAACAATGATATAAGAAACTTCACCAGAACAGAAACAATCGACAGTGGTGCAAAGACAAGACCCTGTAATGTCATGAACCTGTATGAGAAGATGGAAGTTTCAGTAAAAACATCTTTCACAGATGAATACTGCTATCAGATGAGTATTGTTGGTGCTCAAACTGCAAATCACAAAGTTTAGTTTGTTTAAAAAATCCATTTGAATGAAAGAATTTATTTCAAATGGCAAAAATACTACATACTGTGTCAATTGAAACAAAAAGACAACCACAGCTGTGTCTAATCATACAAGTCCTGCTGGATTCAGGCCCTCATTTAAAACTGAAGCTGAAGGACAACAAGAAGGTTCTTTGTCACTCTGTCACCTTTTTTGGCCCATGAGTCAGACACCAGCACTGGACTAACATTTCCCAGTTACATTTCAGCTGTTTGAACTGATGAGTCGTCGCACCAAAGGTAGATGATGATGCCATTGAACAACTGAGTGATTTACATGAAAAATAATCTGATCTGAACAACCAAAAAACGGCAGTGTACAGTGTGCTTCTGGGCACATTACTGCACTGAGCTGAGGGCAACAATAAAAAGTCATGCTTAAATTCCTCTGCTAAACGCAGACAATCTTTCAACATACCTGTATAATTGCATTTAGGCTGTTCTTCTCCCTCACAGACAACCCGTTGAACCAGAAAATGCTTTCAATAAAAGAATGATAAAAGTCGCGCAAAATAGTTTCAGACATTAAAAGAACATATCTTGGACATTAGGTGGGTTCTTATTTGACCTTGTCTGGCCTGTGAATCAATGAAGATATTTGTAGGTGTGTCCTGACTTTGTCTAAAGTCAATGATCCGTTCTTTAAAAAAAATTCAAAAATGAATCGAATGAAAGCAGGCAAAGTCTGACCACGATCAGGCTCCTGGTCCTGAGGAAGAGTGTCATCTGAGAACTTTACATTATAGCTGCCCTCCTGTGACGTTCTGCAGCTGCTGTGTACATAATGAAAAGTGATGGTGACAGTACACAACCTTGAGGCGAGCCTGTGTGCAAAAGCCTGGTACTACACATGCATACGTTCGCCAACCCCTGCTGGACCGTGCTTGTAAGAAAGTCAGCAAGTGAAATCCAGCAAGTGAAATTTTGGTTTGTCAAGGTGCTTGTACACTTTATCTAGAATAAAAAGTTTTGCGCCACCGCTGTCCTTACCAGCCTGGTAAGCAAACTGTAAGGAGTTTAATTTGCCATCTATAATAGAGACCATCTTATTTTTCCTCATTGGCATACTGATTAATAGATGCAATGTTTTTAATGCCATGCCAGGCTGCCTGATTATGTATCTGATTATGTAAAGGAACTTTTTTCACACTCTGTAGATGCTGTATCTGTATCTCTTGCATTTTAAAATATCTATTTGCAAGTCCTGTGAGACAGAAATATGCTATGCCATGGTTTTGGCGGCACAGCCTCACAACAAGCAAGTCGCAGGTTCGGTCCCCAGCCCGGGGAACTTTCTGTGTGGTGTTTGCATTGTTCTCACCGTGCCTGTGTGGATTTCCTCCCACCGTCCAAAGACATCATGTTTGGGTTGACTGGTGACTCTGAACTGTCCGTAGGTCTGAGTGTGAGTGGTGGTTGGTCTCCGTCTGCCTCTGTGTGTACGCCCTGTGATGGACTGGTGACCTGTCCAAGGCGCCCACTGTGAGCTGGAATTGGCTCCAGCCTGTGACCTGAGTAACAGATAAACGATAGATGAATGAATGAATGAATGAATGAATGAATGCAATGGTTTTGATAAAAATGCCATAATCTCAGTATCATGTAGCTTCTATGAAATGCATGCTGGATATGAAAAAGAAAGTGCTTCACTGTTAAGTATTTCATCAACATTCAACACTTTTTCAGCTCTTACCTAACCTGGCAACAGCAGAGACATGTTTATAGCACTGACCAGAGGCCGATGGCTGTTGGATGTGACCAGCACAACTACTGCTGCTGTGTCGGCTGTGTTTGCCAGAAGCATGATGGGAAGAGCAGAGGAGGAGGGAAGGTTTGTCTCTGCTGTCCTCCAGGTGTGTGTTAACTCATTCACCTTCTGAGGATGATAGAATTGGAGGAAATAAAGAAAAGAACTACGTCTTGAGGTGTGAAACAGTTTATATACTATACCTTTTTACTCTGTTGCATTTTCTCCTCCTCGTTCTTCTCTGTCAGGTCTGAACAATAAAGTGGCAGCTGTTATTCCCACAGCAGCCCTGCAGTAACCACGACGGCAAGACACGTCTCCATCCTCCACTGGAGGAGAACAAAATGAAGAGACAAAGAGTAAACACAACAGTCCTGTGGGAGAGATGGAGGAGTGCAGAGTGAGAAACAAGATGGAAGATGCAGACAGGAAAAAGGATGCAGAGAGGTGGAAGAGGATGACAGAAAGAAAGGCAGACATACCAGTAGGGCCGTGAATGTGACCACAGTTTGGAGAGAAACAGGCAGAGGGGCAGCAACAAACAAATGGGGGTGTGAAGAGGAAGTGATGGAGTTGGTACTGACACAGATTCACCCTGTGGGATGAGGAGGAAGAAGAAGAAGAAGGAAGTGACACGCTACACTGATTGCCTCGCCTCTCCTGGGCCCGAAAGTTTGCCTCCACGCATAAACTGATTTTGACACTTCTTAGTTGGTTAATTGGCTCTGCAGGTTTTACAAACAACTTCTTATTTGTATTCACCAAGCGTTATGCTGCTTCAAAGGAGGAAAGTTCTCTTTCAGCCATTCACACACGTGTGAAGAAGGAGCAGCATCAGATCAGAGAAGGAGCAAAGGTTGTTTTCACAGCGTGCAAATTAACAGAAGAAAACTAAAATACACATGGAGTTCAGAAGCCACAGGTTTTAAGGCTCATTTCTGCATACAGGCTCTGCAAATTCTCTGAAGACTAAACACTGTTATTTTCTCATTAATACAGAAGCTGGATCTCCTCTATCCTCTAAAAACACAGACATCTACCTTTTTTTAAAAAATTGATGATAGAGCTGATATTTATAGTTGTAATGTAAAAATGAGAAGACGAAAAAGGAGCAAATAAAGAACAGCTGCCAAAAATTATTGGCATATTTAATGAGAAAAGGGATTTATGTAGTCAGAAAGAGACATGATGTCCAGTGCAGTTCAGAGAATCTTTGGATATAAAAGGTTAAAAACAAACGGCAATGTCAACAAAGATAGAGGAGAGAGAGAAAAACGGACAAACTAGCGTGTGAAGAAGTGAGGGATAAAAAAAATCTGAAGTAATCAACGAACGGTTGCAGATGTGGCTGCGGCTGAGAGATGGTAGGTGGACTTTAGGAAACAAGGACGGATAATGGAGTTTGGGAGGAATCGAGATTGAGTGGGAGGAAGGAGAAAATGGAAAGAAGGTAAAAATTTAAAAAAGGGATCACTGAATCAGTGGGAGAAGCATGAAAGTGAAATGTATAATTTATTTCCTGCTAGAATTAAATCTGTTTTGAGCAAGAGGAATGAGAGGGTTGGGATAAGGAGGTGAAGAGAAGGGAAGAAAAAGAGAAAGTAGTTAAGTTTGGAGAGATGATGATGAAGAGAAAGAGAATAATGATCTTTGTGAAATGGAACGCAGACACTAGAACAGATTTCATACATTTCTTATGAGGTTATGGGGATTTAAAATCATGGCATCTGGATTAAATGCACATAATCTCCCAAACCACTTGCCTCCTCAGAGAAACAATTCTCTCGCCGATTACTGAGGATTTGCTGCAGGTAATAAATGATCTGTGATGGATTATATTCTCAAACTAACCTCCAAATCCTGCCCAACAAAACGGGAGGAGAGTGGGATAAGAGGAAACCCGGGAGAGAAGGGGAAAGGAACAACATATGAGAATGTGCTTCATAAAGCCAGTGTCTGGTTTATAAACTGCTGGTTGGGCACTCCCCCTCTCTGCTGAGTAAGTGTGTGTGTGTGTGTGTGTGTTTGTGTGCCTAAGTAAGTAATCATCATATCGATTGACAACACAAAGCCACCTGGGAGCAACAGATCAACAAGCAGGGAACACACACGTACACACAGTACAGCACAGGCACAACACACACAACACTGAGTCCCTGTACAAGGTCCATGCTGTGTCACCTACACAGAGAATGACTCAGGTTAAGGGGAAAGGCTCAGAGCGACGTACTCATGGTGATACATCAGAGCAATAAAACGCGTGTCATTTTGACTGAATGCAGGCAGTTGCAGTGAGAGTAATGATATATTTGCCCTCCCTTAAGCCCGAAAGGTTCCTCACATTACTCTCAAGTTCTTTTCTACACAGAAGTCAGAGGTCAGCTCTCCCGCTTACTCCATTACCATTTTTCCTTTTTAATCTCCAGCTGGCTGAGGGCATTCAAACTAGAAACAATCAGTTGTTCCTCTTCCTCTCTCACCTAATGGGATTTCAATATCTAGCTCTTTCCTTTTGAATAGTCTTGATTCCACCACATCACAACCCTCCTTACATACTACAGGTCAACTCTTCCTATTGCGCACAATGTTCGAAATAATTGTATTTACTTTTTTCATTGAGTCCCAGATTCAACAGGAGTCCAAACTATTTAACTCCTAAAGTATGAAGTTGGCATTACCTAGTAACAGTGTTTGCTATCCAGAGTGCACAATGCATTGCATATATTGTAGGCTCCGTTGATTTATGATTTAATTTAGATTTTATTTCATGATTATGTCACAGCATAGAACTGACAACTTTACAAATATGAGAAATTTAACTTTCCTCTTAGCATTTAGAGGACAGGAGACTTCGAATCATGAACTCGGCCCTGTCTATAAATGACTTTATCAGTATTAACGCATACTTAAGCACGATTAATGACTAATCAGCAGGATGCTGTGCATCTTGAACCCAGTTTCTCTCACAGCTTTGTTTCTCAAATTTCTGCCAAAAATATAGCTCTGAATTAAAGAGAGCGTGAAGCCAAGTCTGTGGCTGAAGACCTAGCCTGTCAAATTTAGTTAGCTCAAACACGCATTACATGGGGAAAAGTGCTAAATAATGGACATTTTTCATTACAAATGGATGGGAGATAAGCACTCAAAAAGCCTCAAACTCTGGATAAAATGATTAGTGTGAAAGAAGAGTTCTGACAAACAAGCCAAAAGAGGAAATTGAAATGATGCACTGACGAAGAAATTTACAGATGGAAATTTACAGATGGAGAACAAACTGTCATTACAAAATCAAGAAGAAAACCAAAAACCAGCCAAGGTTCGGCTCTGTAAGAGGAAGTTGGAAGTTTATTTCTTAATATTCATTTATATACTTATATTAATCATGAAGGAGCAATAAAATACTACATCTGAATCGTTGTATAGTATTCCCTTTATATCCAAAAATTACACACACAGCATCAACTACATATCCTGTCTAATGTATATCGCATGCTGTTTTCACTATATTAAATGTACAAACACGGCTGCTGCTATAAATATATTTAACTAGTCCAACAGTAAAGGATGGTCTCATTATTGGGTAAAACTGGAGGCAAAGAAATGGGACAGTGAGGAAGAAAGAGGAAGAAAAAAAGAGGGAGAGAAGACATGACAGCCAGAGGCCTCAGGCTGGGCCCGAGGAGAGTCACACCAAATGTCTAATCAGAGCAAAGTCAAGGAGTGCTCATGTGCATGATGCTGCATTGAGCATGGTGTCTAACGGTGCACTGCTTTGTATGTGTCGGTGTATGATGTTGTACGTGGCTGTTTAAAAGCGTGTCTTCAACTTAAAACTGGACAGAAGTAACAGAGGCTACAGCTCATGGCTGACAAGGGACGTCCCCCAGGCTCCTTCTGCTGGGTAGGAAAGTAGCTAACGGCGTTAGCATACCGGCCTCTCTCCTCTGCCAAGGTCTGCACTGAAGCTTATTAGTGTCATGGTTGGAGAGTTTAAAAACAAAAAAAAACAAACAAAAAAAAAAAAACGTTTCATCCAAAAGCTAATGTCTACTTCTGTTTGCCTGAAAAAAACAAACAAACAACAAAAAAGGATATATTGACCTTTTGGGAGTTTGTAACAGGATTAACTCCAGTTGATAGTATTACATCTACAGTGCCTGCTTATTATTTAGCATGTATTTTAATAAATCTTTGTAGTAGGCCTTTACAAATTTAACACCAATATTTTCTTCTCAGTGCTGCTTGCATTCCCTATTTATATATCCAATAGACACAAAGTTAAGCTTTTTTTTTTTTCTGTCTCTCTATTTTTTGGTCTCTGCCAACTCTTAAGCGATAGCTTAAGGTTACGATGAAACCTGACTGTTCATCCATTCATTTTTCCATTTGATCTTTTGCCAGCCCATATACACCTTTCTAAGGCCAGGCAGCTTTTTGCTGTAACATCAGCAGCATCAAAGTAAAAGATAAGAGCTCAGACTCTTAATATTATACAAGTAAAAGCAAAACGACCAGATTAAAGACACAAAATGTGGAGAAGAGGAACTGTAGAGTTAGGTGATAACTCTCCTTTTCACGATGAATATGGATATAGAGCCGTTTGAAGTCTAATATCAATCAACATGACTATCATGTAAAGGTCAAACTTCCAAAATGTCATTCCACTAATATTACATGAAATATTACTCTGGCTCCAAAGGTCTTCATAAAGTTGCCCTCTGATAGGATTCATCTGTATTCTGTCCAGACCTACAGCCACTGTGCACTATCTAGACCCAACAATATGTATTTTTACAGTAGTTCAGATTATAATTCTGGAAAAAATGATTTTCAATTGGTGAATTCTTTCAGTTTGGTGTGTTTTTGTATTTATAATGTATAAGGTTTGTCAGGTTTGAATGTAACAGGCTTTTTCCTCTATCACATTTGTGAAAATAATCTCTGCTGTGCGTGCAGTAGTGGACTGAACTGACGGTTTATGTAGAGTCCTTTGTTAGCTTGAACATGTTTGTTAACAGTTACACAGTTGATCTCATGGACAGGCGATGTTTCATTCCTATTTATCAAATGCTTTGATTTAACAGTCAGTATAAAAAAAAAATTGCCCTCAATGGAAAAAAAAAAAGAACATATCCATGGTCAAAGTGCAAAAATAAAAACCTTACTTAACAATACTTAACATATCCTCAGCGATCCTTCTGCTAACAGTCCCTAACGTTATAAGAATAACCAACTGTGCTGATACTTTTAACACAAAAAGTAAAAATCACTGGAAAGAGGTTGTATTGACATACGTGCCACAGCAACACAAAGGTTTAACAAGCAACAAAAACAGTGTGGGACAAGTGCACATAGCATGAAAAACAGCTAAAACTGGGTCTGGTACCTGAAATATTAGTAAAAAGTACGATAATGAAATACACCTGGCAATAACGTACCAATAAACATATTTAGAGGCAACAGAATATCTTAGTTTGGACCAACTAGACCTTTGACGTCAGTGAGGAAATGTGTTGAAATAAACCTTAGATTTTCAGACGACTCGAGGCAGATGCGCTGTTTGTCCTCTGATTCCGCAGCACATTTTATACATTAGTGCCCAAAATGAGACAGGTGAGCGAAAGCATTTCTATACTTTATGCTGTGTGGCACAGCACAACCAGAGGTGAACAGGCAGGCAGACAGTTTTATCAGAGATCGGGAGGTCAGTGCAATTATTTTAAGAAAGTGCAGAACCCAGCAAGTGTGTGTTGGTGTGTCTGTCCTCATGATGACCTTTAAGCTTCTTTCCCTCTAGTGCCCAACTTGAAATGCCTGTTGTATTTACTTTTGTGAGGATTTCAGGCAATCAAAATACTAAAGCATGCACTGAACTTACACTCTGCAGCTTGAACCGTTCTCCACTGATAAAAAAAAAAACAAAACAAAAGAAACTTAAATAACCACAAAAGAAAAAGTTGTTAAAATTCAATTTAAATAGATAACAGTTTAAAAGAGGTGTGTTGGGGTGTTGGGGGGGTTAAACAGACAGACAGGCAGCCAGTGCTTATCGAAGGAGGGAGATGGGTGAGGACGAGACAAGCTGTCCTCCCCACCACCGTCCCTCTGCAGCACTTGTGGTCAGTAGTAGAATTCACATATAGCTAAACATATACACAGAACACACACAGTTTCCAACATCTTACCCCTCAGAGTGGATAAAAAAAAAAACAACAACAATAAAAGGTTGGAAACAAAGAGCGAGAAACACTGATGGAGACAAAACCACCCATTTTTAAATTAAAGTACCATTTAGTTTTTGCATCAAAATGCTACATTACATAGTTGGCTTATATTGGGAATGTTCAGGGGGGATATTTACTCCACAGAGGTACTGGTTCACATTTTGGGGCGTCAGCGAAGTTAATGCATCAGAAAATTCTAACTTCTGCAGACTTCAAACTAAGTAAATCAGTGTTTTCGAAGGGAAGGGAAATACCAGTTTGCTTAAACTAAAGGAGTTTCCATTAAAATGTCACAGTGCAGTTTTATGTCATCATGTGTGGATGGTCTCCTTCACTGGTGTCCCTCTGCAGGCTGCCGAAGCAACAAACTATCTGCAGCAACACACATGGACACATGCATATTGAGCAGACCTCTTCCATTTAACAAAAGCAGATGTCTCATCAAGAGATTAACTCCGGGCCACACACACACACACACACACACAGATATCTGTGAAGTTATTGTATCTTTTGTAAAGTGTGTTCACGTGTGTGTATTTTTAGGGGGCAGATTGGAAGGGAAGAGGATTTTAGAGGCTTTTTTTTTTTTTTTCTCTCTGAACCAATACACTGCTGTGTGTGTCTGTGTTGCTGTGTGAAGATGGCTCTTCCAGAGCTGAATCACTAGAAAACTGAGCATCAGGCATGTGTGTGTGTGTCTGTGTTGTCATCATTCAATCCTACTCAAACTGACACACATCCACACATGCAGCAATACACAAACTAACACATTTCTTAGCTAGATGAATGTCTGCTCACCAACAACCTAGACTGGATTCTGATTGGAGGTTAAAAGACTGAGACTTGATCCCAACCAGTGATGCCGAAAATCCTCGAGGGACTGGTGTGTGTGTAAGTGCAGAATAGGCTGATGAATGCAGCTCAAACTACAACTGGAAATACACAGACTGCAGTACCACTTACTGGCCATCTACTAGCATTACAGTTAAAACCTCAAACGTGAAAGGCAGGTTAAAAATTCACTCTTTTACTCCATATTTCCTCTTCATACTCATTTGGCAGTCTTGACTTGATCATCTGCAAAAGATTAAACTTATTTGTAGTGCATGGACATTTCAGATTTTAAATAGTTCCTCATCTGCTACAAGTGAAAAAAAAGATGTAATTAAGTAATGTCACTGGTCAAAGGTAGCTACATATGAAAGACCAAAACTTTTTACATTTTCTTAGCCTTGTGTTAATCACTTGGGCCAACAGTGTCTACGCTTGTAAGTTACATCTTAAATTGTTGTGTTAACAAAAGAGCCTAAAGCGGTTACTAATAGAGGCTGAGCATGAACTTAAAATTTCTACTGTGGTCAAACTGTGGCAGAATGTACTGACCAGACCAAAATGGAGAGATGCACTATTAAAAGACAAGAAGAAAAAAATCGACAACAACAAACAAACATTAACAATAACAACAACAACAACAACAACCAAAAAAAAAAGTAAAAAAATGTTTGGTTATGATTCTTATAAAGTTGTCATCTGACAAAAATTAGCAAAATAAAAAATAATATAGCTCTGTAGACACAAATGACAGTCTGTAATAAAAAACAAATAAAATTAGTAAATAATCTATATCATTACTATCCCACATATTAATCATTATAAACCCCAGTTGAGTAGGTATTTTCCTTTTTACATGTCATAATTCTAACTGAAAGACATCTCTGCCTCTGACAGGACGGGAGTGGTGGACGAGGATGTGGAATCAGCCAGTGAGGCAATGCTATTGTCCATGCTCCTATTCCAGGTGCTTCGATTGGGCGTCGATGGGTAGGAGGGTGTGGAGCAGTTGGATGGTGGTCCTGAACCTGAGCTGGGGCTGGAGCTGCTGTGATTGCAGAAGGGCGAGAACAGGGCATCTGTTCGGAGACCTTTGTTCTGGAGCTCCAACTGCAGGTGCTGGCAGATCTCATCTGGTAGTCGCTGATATTCCTCCTCCAGTTCCCTCTCCAACTGAGACTGCAGCTGGACAGGAAGCACATGGGAAACCAAATTTATGGCATATAGTCATCTGGCACAACAGGAAAATGATCAATATTCCCCAAACGTGTCGTCAGTTAGCCTTAGCTTGATGTGGCTCTAATGTTCCTGTGTGACAGACATCATTCAGTGCATCAGTGTTGTGTTTTGCTTTAGGAGAAACTGGAGAGAAACAAAACTGCTTCTGCCCTAAATGGTTTTTGTCTGTGCGTCAGTCAGTGTGTGCCGCCTCACCGTTGGAAGTTCCTCGTCTATGTGCTGCAGCACCTCCCGCTGCCTTACCATCAGTTTCTCCTGCCTCCTGCTCTGAGCCTCCTCCAGCTGTGGTGAGAGGAGAGAGGGAGAATTAGGAAGGAGGGAAGAGTGTGGAGAAAATTTGGGGGAAATTTAAGGGGAGAAGGAATACAGGGGAGTAGAAGTGGGTGGTTGATAAGGGACAACAGGTGTGTATGTAGGGAGGGAGATTTTAAATGGAAAATTGAAGGATGACAAAGATCGATTAGAAAGCAAAAAGATAAGCAAGAGAGGGGAGCGCAGCTGTATGTTGAATGAAGTTGATGACAATAGCAGAATGGTGTCCTAAAAAGTGGATATAATTCTCAAGGACTGCTGCTGATAAGCGTCTGTGTGTGTGTGTGTGTGTGTGTGTGTGTGTGTGTGTGTGTGTGCATATTGGCACTTACCCCGCGGATTAAAGCAACAGAATCTTGAATATGTTTCCTGTTGATTTCATTCAGCTCCCTACAGAGTGAGACAGAGACAAGGAGAGAAAGAGTGAAGCAAAAATATTAAATTTTTATATACATATATATATATATATATATATATATATATATATATATATATATATATATAAACATCCAACGTCATCCAACAACGACTTTTCAGCAATAAGCATGACAAGTTTCTTACGTTTCAGCCTTGTCTTTGTCGCGGCTCTTCGCCTCGATAATGCTGTTTTGCCGCTTCCTGTCCAGGATCTTCTGGAGCTCTTTTTTCTCCCTGCAGACACAGGCACAAAGAAGAGATGTGGAGATTTGGGAACACATTTTGTATTTTTAGATGCTAATAAGCTAATAGCTCTTGCATCCAACATCGGGGAAAGCCAGATGGTGTAAGGAAAAAAAAAAAAAAAAAAGGGACAGAAGCCATTTAAAAATCAATAGAAAACTAATAACAGCAACTAAAGCAAATGTGACTGTGGCAGCGACTTTGGGGTCCAAGTTCCTCCTGTCAAGGCATTTTGGTTTGAGACAGATGCACTTACTTCTCACACACTTCCCTGAGCTTCTTCAGCTGGGCTGCTTGACATTCTTTGGCCGTCTCCTTTAACTTCTGGAAGGCCTAAAAACACAGCACAGGCAACAACAACCTGTCATCGAAAGTATCTTAGAGGTCAGTTACAGATAAACTCGGTGTGTGATGTATTGTGTGTACCTCTAGTAGGTGCACTTGTTGTTTCCCTCTCTCCAGTGAGTGAAGCTCTTGCCGCAGTTTCAGCAGCTCCTGCATCTGCCATTCCCTCAGCTGCACTGTCTGCTTCTCAAGCTCCTGATCCAATGCTGTCAGCTCGCGCTGCACCAGCTCCGGGGGCTCACTGGGCATGTACACAAAGACACACACAAGGTCACACAGAATGACACGCGTAATTACGCATTTCAAAGAGTGCTGTTTCTGTTTTGCCTTCAGCTTTTTCTTTTCCCTCACATTTTCCACTGGACCTTACCCCAAAATCCATCATCACCATCATCCTGCAAATGTTTTCCATTTTTATACTCCACATGTATTTGTATTCATGAGGATTTCTTTTTTTTTTTTTTTTTTCATTCCATCCTTGCAACACATTTATACATCCATTCTTACTTTTTCTTGATGCTACGTTTGAGATTTTTCTCCATCTGACTGCGTCTCCTTTGGGTGTCAGATTGAAGCTGACTACTTCGGTTCTTCTGTTCCTTACTTAGATGCCAGACCTGTTTTTACACACAGATATGGAAATTTTTTTTTTCTGCATGTAAAACTGACACTTTCACAGCATCAATGCAAAACGGTACACCAACATTTACACACATATGGCTGCAAGTGTCAGCGCTTCCACTTTGTTTGACATCAGGCTGTGTGTCTGTACCTTTTTGAGGTGTTTCTTGCGCATCTCTTTCAGTTCTTTGCTCTGTTTCTTCAGCAGCTTCAAATAGCCCTTCTGCTGCTTCAGTTCCTCTATAGATTGGACCTGCACATCTGAGGAACAGAAACACACAAAGAGACAAAAATATAGCAACTCTCCGGCAGAGATTCTTACTTCACCTTGGGCTTGTCCAACTTAAAAATGGCCTTTGAAAATTTCAGCATGCAGAGCAACATGTGACTTTGGTGATTTCTGGTAGGAAAAGAATGTGCTAAGATGAGCTTACCTGTGAGGACAGTAGCTATGAGGTCCTCCTTCTGATTTTGTACTACACAGACACATGCACACACACGCATGACACACAGATACAGACACACAGAAAAGGAAATATAGGAGCAGAAGCACATGAACAGTGTGCATGAAATGAATGATTGGAAAAAAAAAAAACAACAACAACAACAAACAAATGTCATAAAAAACTAAATCCTCCTCTTGCTACACATTTTGGGAGAGAATATGACACACAATGGTGTGGAAATACTAGATGAATGCAGATAAATGACAGGTCTTGGTATTCGTTAAGTCTTTACACACCTGACATATAAATATGATTCGTTACAGGGGTCATTACCTGGTGCAGGAAACTTCATGATGTCACTGGGCTCATCCAATGAGAAAGGGGTCGGACTGTGGAAGGGGGAGAGATGTTGAATCCCCAGAATGGTTTCACACTCTTTCTTGCTCTCTCCAGTTTTGGGCTGGTTGGTGACATGCTGGGACTGAAGCGCACACATATACACACAGTAAATCACAAAAGACTCAGCGGAGTATAGATATTTAAAAATTGCGGGAAATGTTTGTGTCTATGTTTCGGTTGCTGTCGTGTTTCAACGGAAATTGTGTCTGACCTCACTGTTGTCCTCCAGGAGAACAGCCAGCTGTGTCTCCCTCTTGTGCAACCAACTGATGTGCTTAATGGGGTTGGTCAGAGCCTCCGCGTACTCTGTGAGCAAAGAAATCAAGACTTCAGCTTTAACATCACAAAGTGACAGTGACGTGACATTTAGGACTCAGGACATCAGGGACATCAGGGACATCTGAATACTGTCCTTGATGCAGTTTCCAGTGTATATGCTAAGCTAACTTTCACAATAACCATTCAGACATGATTTGATTTTCTGATCTAACTACCTTAAAGAAGCAAATAAATGTATTAATGCATAAAAAGTCACTAGCAATTTAGCTCATTGGGTAATTATTTCACCTGTTTACCAACACAGTAGAGCAACTTGAGCTGTTGCTTGGTGTAAAGCTGCAGAGCGATGTTGTAAATGTGGTGTTCTTACCCTGGTGCTCATTAGGGATGTAGTCCTTAGCCTCGGTGTAAACCAGCAGGGAGGGCAGGAGCAAGGGCTGGTTCAGCTCATTCTTCAGGTTGATGTAGTGGTAGCCTGGAAGCAAGGAATACATAAATGACGACAGCAGAGTGGTGCTGGGCAGCAGAAAATGCAGCCGCAGATCAGAGAAGGGAGGTTTCGGCTGAGTGGTTTGTTTCTCTACCAGGAAAACAACTTGATCTCTATAAATTCTTAAAATTGTGATTGTGTTAATGGCTCTGTGTGTGTGTGTACTGACCAGGTCTAATGGCTGACACGGGGAGGATGCGGTGTCCAATGAACTTGCCGTTTTCTTCAAACACTGCTATCCTCAGAGAGGCCAGGGTAGGAAGGACCACCTGGAGAGATGGTTGTGACGTTCACACCAAATTTCCAACAGCGATGTGACATAGTGAGTTTACACGTGGCATGTGCGCATGAGTCACCTTATTAAAGATGCATGGTTCGTCATCCCATATAGGGTCCAGTGAGTTCCCATTAGATGTTTTGGTTCTGAATTTCCTCTTTGTGTCAGCAGGAAGTCCAAACATGTCCACCTCCACATATGTGCCCACCTTTTTGTCTGTCAGAAACTGGCCTGAGACCACCTGGTGGGATTACATTATATAGGTTTACTATGGGAACTTCCAAAGGATAAACACAGTTACTCAGACACACACACACACTTTGTTCTCACCCTGATTTTCACCGTGTTGGCAACTATCCCATCCACTATGTTCTCCGTAAAAGGGTCAAAGTGTTTGTCTGTCCTTCTCATGAACTCTGGTTTCAGCAGGTAGCCACTTTGGCCGTTATACTCAAACACCCCCATGTTTAGCTGCATAGGTAGGTCTGAGAGAGAGAGGGGGAGAGAATGAGGGATGACAGTGAGGTAGAAAAGGGTGAGAAACAGACAGTTATAGAGACAGAGATGAGTTAAGAAGCTTTAACTTGGCCTCTGCATGTTACAAGGCTGAGACTGTATATCATCAGTATTCACAACAGCATTTGCCCGCTTTACAGACGCAGACTCTTCATTTTAAAGACTTTATACGTGCTTCTTGGAGTTTAATCCATAATCCATTGGAATATTTATACTTAGCACAAACACATAAAGGTCTGGTGGACTTTTAAAGCTCTTCTGTATATCTAACTGCTTTGCTCATCTAGGTCATTGTTGTCTGAGGAAAAACTAACTGGACTTACCAAGAGACTGAAAGTTAAGCGCCGCCATCTGGCAGCCGACGTTCCAGAAGAGCTGAGGCATATAATTGGAGCTGTCCACCCTTGTTCCTTTAGGATAGATTCGGCTCAGCTGGTTCTTATTGTACCTGAGGGAGTTTCTATTAAGGAATAATCCTACATATAGATGCAGTGTGTAAAATGTGTGCCCACACCATTTATTTCACACACTATTTCAAACAATGTCACTTTTCCACTTTTTTTGTGGGACAGAGGTTGGGAATGTGCAACGCCTATTTCAGATGTGAAAACTTGTTCTCAGCCACCAGTCTGCGCACTGACCATCCATTTACATTGTCCTGTACCCCTTAAAAGAAGCTCAAGTTCTCCCAAGGATACTCAACAAATTCGATAGGCGAGCCCTTCAGTATGTCCATGCCTTTGGTTTCCACAAATGACGACATCTCAAAGAACTTCTTCCTCTCTGGTGGACAGGAAATGAGTGAAATGAAGAAAAAAAAAAGAAAAAAGGAATAGAAGAGAATAATGGAACATGAGGAAGAAAGGCAAGATGGACACAGATGCAGGAATTGATTGAGATCTTTTATGTGCAACAAGACTGATTATTAGCCGTAAATGAGTCCATGCAGGCAACCTGTAAGACTAATGAGCTACACAGCAGAGACATTTAGACCTAATGAGGCATTAAGGACTTTGTTCCTTTCTTTATCACTCCCACACACACACTTACTGGTGGCCACCTCAAAACTCTTGAATTTGACAGGTTCTATGTAGTTGACTAGAGTTGACATCTCCTCTGTGGCGTTCACCTCACTGCTGGCTGTACCCTAAATGAAGCATATGCTATGATCCATCAATGAGCCCGTCAATAAATGAAACACTCCATCAGTGGTGCTCCTGATTCTTCTTACCTCATCAGAATTTGGCTTTTTCAGTTCTGTTGCTTGTTCATCCTCCTCTTCCTCCTCGCTTTCTCCCTCACCTCCTAGACAGATGAAAACAGAAAAGATAAAAAATAAAATCAGCTGCCCACATGCAGCCTCTCTAAACCACCAAGTACAGTCTTCTTCAACCCACCAAGGGATTTGCGAGGTTCTGAGTCTTTGATCATCCTCTCAGCCAGCTTCTCCTCCCCGTTTGACAGGAGCCGGCTCCCCTCGCTGTCTGACAAAGGACAGTCTACAACAAACAAAGTTAATGGGTAGTAGCCAAAACAATGCACATTTGCATATCTGTGAACAGAAGTTGGTTTCTCTAGTTATCATAACCAGACAGGTGGAACTATAGGAAAGCTCTATTTACTACCTGTGTCTGTGTGTGTGTGTGTGTGTGTGTGTGTGCCTACCATTGTTGGGTGACGACTGCTGCTCAAGCTCTCGCCGTCGTATGCTGCCTCCACTCGAAGGCCGTTGGTGGTGGTGCTTCTTCTTGTTTTTTATGAGAATCTTCCGAAGCATTTCCTGAGGTGATGGGAGCGGCTGGCCTGGGACCAGCTAAAGCCGGGTAAAAGATACAGTAGATACAGTCATTAACATAATCAAGAATATCAAGATTGTGAGAAAACGTTAAATAAACAAAGTAGAGCTTGATTAGGAAGCAAGATGAGCAGCAACTCTTCTCAGATCTCCTGTTTATATAAATCTTTCTGAGGTGTATGTCAAATTGTGTTTTGCTACGAATGAATCAACATTATGAGCTGAGCTGGATATCACACATTGTTGGATCATATTTGATGTTGGTAACTTCATTAACTCTCTGACTATGGCTGTATAGTAGTTAATCCTTTGCCACTTAAAATCTCAAAGTGCATTTTGCTGAATAAAAACAGACAGTGTTTTTTTATATACAAATACATCAAATATTTTCTGGGTTTTTGTCTTACAGGATATTTATCCAGTGGATCAATGAGCAGGGTGTCTCCAAAGATGGTCCTGCAGTACTCTGCCATCTTGGCCTGCTGCTTGGCCCTGACAGCAAAAGAGACACAAGGGATTTACTTTGCTGTAATGAGACGCCTTGCACAGTGAACCACGCCGTTTTAACAGCACGTGTGAAAAAGACTTAATGAACAAACCAAAACACACAAGCATCTGGAACAAATTAGTTGATCTGAATCCATTTAGTGTCCAGCACTCTAATACTTTCTGACATGACTCACGAATCTACGTGGTTTTCAAAGGAAAGGATGACAGGGTACGGGGAGGTCTTGAATGCGCTCTCTGCTATTGCTTCAATCACCTCCTGCAAAAAGAATGAAGCTGTTAAAAACTCTCTCATTAAAATGAACATTTCCTGATTCATAAGTGGTGATAACTGAATTATATAATTACATTAAAAGCAGCTTTTTGCACAGTTATTAAATGTGACACAGGGTGAGTATGTTTTGTTTCAATCCAACAGTCTGAGGTCACTGCCTTCACATTCAAGATTTCTGTACCAAGAATTTGCAAACCACAACGCACTAATACGCTAAGGTTTTGAAGCTTATACAGCAAATTTACCTTATTCATTTGCGGAGTGGGCATTGAAATAAAATGTAGAAACGTTATACGAATATAAAGTGAAAAGGAAGCATTTACAGTTTCAAACTTTCGAGTAAATGGTACATATGAGCAAAAAGTCAACTGATCAAGCTGTCAAAACATATTCAATCCCACCTTAAAGGGGATCTCAGTGGTCATGGTGAACCCATGGGTGATATAGGGCTCCTCGTCTTGCGGTCGGCCTTTCCAGCAGTCTAGCTCGATACAGCGACAGCCGGTTAGAAGCACCTGTCTGTACATCTCCACTGAGGATGGACCAGCCAGCTGACCCACTGGAAGAGAAGCACAGACAGGAAGAAACCGTGCTTTCAGATTCAAAAGGAGGAGGATAAAGTTAGATGTAATGTGAGGTATGTGTGTCGTGTGACTATGCTTTTACTCGTGAGGTATGTGTTGTGCGAGGAGTTGACGAAGTAGTGAGACAGTGGTTGGGTCATATCGTCGATGACATCCAGCCTCTCTGGAGGCACAATGCCGTTTTCCTCTCCCCCCAGGTACCGACTAAAAGCCTGTAAACTGATCTGGTCTGCAAGAGAAGATGGAGAGGACAGAGCTCATGTGGTTCCATTATAAAACAGTCAAAGTTGTTTTCAGCAGCTGGTTTAATTGGTCTGATCACCATCCATCTGCTGAATGACTGATTTGATTTGAGGGGCAAGCGCTGGAAGACAATAACATGAATTTACGTCATCTGTTCTTACAGCAAATTGGCCAACAGCAGAAGGCCCCTGTTTTCAGGTTGGGCCTGAACACCGTGCGTGGATAATGGATCATCTTACAGATTTTGGCTTAATAGTGGCCTTGTTGAGCTGTCTACTGTTGCCATGGCGTCACTTTTTTCCTAAGTTTAGAACATTTTCTCCACAGATGACCAGAGCGAAACATGTAGAGGGGACATTTCATCATGTTTGTGAATGATTCCTCCATTCAGGACGTTTTACAAGAGGTGCACAACAGCCACAGTCAGTTCATCGAACAGAACAACCGGTGCTCCACTCAAAATGAAATCAATGATACCTATACAGCTATTACCCAGCAGAGCTCCTCACTTCATCACAAACAGGCACAAGCTACAAGAAGATGCAGCAACAGGTGTATATATGATGGCTGTCATCTGTCACAATGGCTTCAATTTATTTTTCTTTATTAGTCTAGAGTTACAGTGCCATTTGGTTCAATGATTTGATAAGGTCCCTGCCACTTCCTTAAAGAGAATTGGGTCATCTCTTTGGATTATAAAAGGCAAAAGAATGAGAGACTTATTCTTCTTCTCTGCAATAATTCAGTGTAAATTCAATCCATGTGGTTTCAACTGGCCTGAATATGGGAATATAAATGCCTGAAATGTAAATAGAAAGAAAACTAAGCACATTCAGACACACAGCCACTAACCTCTCTCCAGCTGGCTTGCGTTGGTCTCATATTTCTCCATGATCTGTCGGACGTGCTCTCTCTTCAGCGGGGGGTAGAGCACCTCGTTCAATCTGGAGTCTCGCTGCTTTTGGTTGATGAAATCCATCAGCATGTCTAGGGAGATGAATGGCTTCCTCTTTGAGCCACTGAAGCAAACAGAGAGGGACACTGAAAGGAGCGTGCGCACAGTCACAACAGCACAGGTTGTGAATATTACTGGGAAGCCTGTAAGTGTAGTGTCATCATGAAAAGATTTAAGGCGGGGCTCGACATTTTAACTCTAGTAACAAAGAAAGGAAATAGATATAAATGGAAAAGTTGTTGCAGAAATTTTCTTAAAGTAAAATGTACACGTCACGTACCATTCTTCAAAGATGGTGTGTATTTCGATCCGGGGACAGAGGCTGTCAAGAAACTTTTGGAAGGCGTCCCATGTGAATTCATCCGGCTTTATTCCCTCGATCTGCAGGAAGAGAACACAGGGCCATGTAGAAAGATCAAGGAAGAACAAAGAAAAAACAACCAAACTGAGAGTACAAATTAAAGTTTAACACATGTAAACGCTGGATCACATATGCAACTGTGTCTGTAAAAACAATTCAGGTCTTCACTGCCAATCCCAAAGACATTAAACTCCTGCTTCGTTACTGGATGGCCTCAAAAATAGGTGGGTTGAGTTGCAGCTATTTCCTGTCTTCTTTTATAGATTTCGTGGTATTTGTTAGATCAACAGATTTAAAGATTCTGTGGGACCGCTACAGGGACAGTTTGTTCTGGTAAAGAGTCAGTTAGTCTGCCACCATCAGTCCCGCCCCCTGACACCCGGCTTACTCCTGCTGGGTGGTTTGATACTTTTATTAAGATGTAAAGTCCTCTAAATTCTAACACACCATGATGACCCTATGATCGCTCAGCTCCTTCGCTTCTCCCCTTGTCTCTCCTATGTAACCAGCAGGGGGCATAAGAGTTGAACGGGAAATGCTGACAGTGCAATTTAGACAATGCTGTCCCTTATTCAAACAGAAATATCTTGTGACTCAAAACTGACTCGTAGGTAAGATTGCACTGACGGATAACATCACAAGGAACTGTATTTTACCTTCCAACCTACCAGCCTGTGGTACATTACACTGCAAATAGGAGCAAAGGCTATGACAATGCAGAAGATGAAAAGGACAAAACCAATATTTAGATAATGAATGAACTCATTAAACAACATTTTCTTTCTGTGAAGTGAAAACTTCTAGTGATTTTTTTATTCTTTGTTTGTGCTTACAACAAATTATACTCTCCCAGCCCCTTCACTGAAAAGGGTTTCAGTCTAAACAATGAGTTTGTTTAAGGGCCTCAAATCTTTTCTTGATTTCAAAGACAAAACACGTGACCTTTGTTGAAAGTGGTGAAAACCACAAAAACAAATGAAACGAAATCTCCATGGCCAGAGACAAGTTTATCTTATATCCCACAGCAGATGAGCTCATCTCTCACCCCAATTATGTTCCAGTGTGTGACCAGATTTTGAATAACATATCGTTGCCTTTCATTTGATACTGCTAAACTGTTTGGGTGTTACATTACAGTGGTACATGCTTGCTGACTAATTCTCTTGCAGTCTCAATGCTAACAAACTTTGAAGCGTACAGTTAGATGAGGAGATTGTTACCACATTTATGACTGCAAATTGAATGTGACACTACAGCCAGAAGACAGTTAGGCCTGGTAGTAAGTATGCAGGGAGTGCTATGTTCGATGCAAGAGTGAGAGTTGTAACTTTTTCGACCTCTTGTTAACATGAATGAACCAACACAATGCACACATAACTTTGACGATTACCCTGTTTGCATTGAGGAGACCACACTGCTCCAGAGCCGTCTCCACTCTCTTCTTATCTGAAAACATCTTGTGAAAACTGAAAAACAGAGATTGTTTGGAGAGATAACAGGAGTTGCACTCTCTGACCATGCTGAGGTTATCGCTCTAATCATCAGAATCAGATCAGTCTCAGTCTGAGAAGATACAATTTATGTGAATGAGTATAACGTGTCAGACAGTGAATTGAAAGTAACAGAGAGAAGACAAGAGAGAAAGTGAGAGAGATGGGGAAGAGGAAAAGAAAGAAGAAGTGAGGAGCACTGGTGTCTTAAGACTGTGTAGCTTAAGTTTGAAAAGTGGTTGGTGTGGCTGTTTCTCACTTCTTCAAATGTATCCTTCCTTCCTGGTTAACCTGCAGCTTCAATTTAGTGTACCTGAAACAGACATGCAGAGAAATTAAGCACACAAAAAAATAAAATAAAAAAATTAAATAAAAAAACACTGACCATAACAAAAATACAGCTGGCTAATGTCAAGATAAGACACAAAATGTCTTACGCTTTCTGGAGGAAAGTGTTCCGTGATGCATTTTGGGAAAGTATGTTTGTAGCCAAAGTGAACAACTCATCTGTCCAAACCTGGATATACACATACACACAATCGCACAGAGACAGCAACATGAAGATAAAAAATGTTAGTCTGATGTCAAAACTAAGTGAAACGATTTCTATATACAAAACACACTCACACAGGGGAAATAATCGCTCATTATTCCTAAACATACATGTCTCTGTGTCAGCATCGTAAATAGAGTAATCAGCATATGGCCTGAGGAAAGAAAGCTGTCTAGACGAGGGCAAGGAGCAAGAAAGGACATATGAAAGGAAGGAAGGAAGAGATATTACATCCATATTATAAGTAATTAGAGTGGGTAGATTTCCATGGTTACCTTGGCTGTATCTTCCTGCAGGGCCTGGAAGTTGAGGAAGGAGATGTTGACCAGGTCATTGCCATAGACGACGGTTAACAGCTTCTTTTCTACATTGTCAGTTAAGCCTATGCCGAGCACCTCCCGCAACTTCGGATCCTGAAAACAAACATAAATACACACTGGTTTTTAATGTGGCAGGCACTATACATTCACCTCAACGCTGGTTTGAAACGTTCATATAAATTCTACATCCTTCATCCTACATCCACATCCGATCTTTGCCCATCTCTCCGTCTCCTGAGAACAGTAAATGTGATGCATGTGGAGTTTCACTCTGATCTAATTAACCAAACGACTCTTTCCTCCCTTTTAGACGACTCTCTCTACCACCGACTCACTCAAACACTCAATGTCTCTCTATCAATTATGCATTCTCTCCATCACACACTATCATGTCTCTCTCTCATTTCAATTAAATAAATTAACATAGATGATGGCCAGAGCAGTGTGCAAAATGTACAATGTCATTAAACAGGAGTAAGCAAGAGTTTAAAGGATCAGTTTACATATGAGAGAAAAAACATCAGCAGTGAGCTGTCATTGCAGGAACTGTTAATGATGACTGTAAATGATGAATGATGAAAATGAGATTTTGCTTCTTTGGAATTACTTTCTGCCAAGAGAGAGTCTTCATGAAACTGTTGACAGTGCTCTGCAGATTTTTCCAGAGTGACACCAACGCTGCTTCTGGTTATTAATGTTCCTTTTGAACCTTTCAAACCTGCAGAAACTTACTTATGGCCAGTGAGAAAAATGCAAAAATTGCTTATTATCATTTTACAAAAGCCATTGTGAACATGTTAATCCATATATATATTCTACACAGCCAGACTTTGTGCAGAAACGTGCAATTCCTTCCGCCCATCTGATGAATACAAGTCCGATATTTAGCCTGAGCTCGACCAATTCCAGCTCCAGAGGGAAACATATGGGTTGTCAGCGGCTAAATGCTTTGCTATCTTCACCAGCTCATCAACTGCATTTACCTGCTGTTTGGGTTGCACTGGTGCAGCGAAACAGCCAGTTCAGAAGAACTTTGTTTCAGTAAAACAGCTGCTGTGGTTGTAAACAAATCTAATGGAACCAGTGAGACTGAACTTGAGCAGTACACGTCCACACTAGACATGAAAACACTGAGGTGCTTGGAAAAGCTGAGTTCTGTGATTTTATTACTGTAAGGAACCTCTTTCACATCAAACGTAATTTTTTGACCCACTGTTCATGTTCTGGCAACTTAAAAATATATTCTTAATGTTGTGACCACAGAAAACATGCTGATCTGGGCCAAAACAGTTGTAGTCAATTATAACGTCATAAAATGTACTTTTTATACAACAACCCTAAATGTTACAGTTATTCCACAAGTTCTCAAATGCACTTCTACTCTTTCAT